>NW_028317893.1:1078194-1232222 GCF_062004578.1 Staurois parvus
CACTTTTTACTCCAGGTGGACCCACAGGGGTTTATTTACTAAAGCTGGAGAATCCAAAATCAGACTCACTTCTGCATAGAAACCAATCAGCTTCCAGGTTTCATTGCCAAAGCTTCATTGAACAAGCTGAGGTTAGAAGCTGACTGGTTTCTATGTAGAAGGGAGTCTGATTTTGGACTCTCCAGCTTTAGTAAATAAACCCCACAGTGTCAGAAGTGGTTTAAAGAAAAGCAGGAGAGTGTATTGACCCACAAACTAAAAAATGGCTAGCAACACATGGAAACAAGACAGAAGTAAGCTTTGATCAAACTAGCGCTAGTTGCAAATGTGAAAACGTCTGGTTGTTATGGATTATTGCACTCTTCTAGTTTGTTAGTAAATGACCCTCTGTTTGTTAGACAAAGGGTATTGAGGAGCCACAGACATGCAATTGGAACTACTGACACCAGATCAATAACTGGTTAAGAACAGTTCATCTCTGCAGTTATTTTGAAGCTTTTGTTATGTTGTTTACCGTAATAATACAAAGTAGAAAATAACTGGCTTCTTTTTCAGCTGTAATTTTTTCCTGTGATGGCACTTAGGTCTCTACATTGATATGTGTACTTGGCTTTACAATAACCTGTCCATTATGACCAATAATACTTTTAGAATGAGGATGTCATTTACCACAATAGAGCTGTCAAATGCAATTTTGTTTTAAAAATGATGTTAGACAGACAGAGACGTACAAAATAGATCTGTTCTTTTTTTTACATTTTCACTTGTTTTAAGATTTGACACTTGTATAAAACATATATAAAGCTGATATTTAACTCATTAAATATACACACACACAGACTATAGATACTCCCAACCTTGTACTTGTAAAAGGGTTTTGCCATTACAATTAAGGAACTAAGTAATTTTGAAAATGTTATCTGATTTGTTTTGTAAGGCTGAAGCTTAAAGGATAGCCACTGTAGTCCTAGCTGTTGCAATCAGTGGTAAACTTTGCAATGGTTATTGGTTTAATGAGGGGCTGAACTTCAGAAATCAATGCGAATGGCATGATGTGACTTCCCGCAGCTTTACCTTAGAACCTTGGTGAGTTCTAATTGGACACAGTCAATAGGGAATGTAACATTGTTGTTAACTCTGTCCCTGCTGATCCACATTACTCTTGACAGCCTTTATTTTTCAATTTGTAGCAAATTCTGAAAATTCCTCCTTTAGTTATTTCTAAATTGTACAGATGATAGAAATAGTTAAACCATCATCATTTGCAGGTCAGGAACACCAAGCAAAATACGTGCTTCCCAGAAACTTTGACAGGAGGCAGATTGTGGTGAAGTCCGTAATATGACAGCTTACAGCAAACATGCTGTTGCTTAAGGCTATCGGCAGCGTAGCCCACTCCATCCCACTGACTCAGGACATTCATCCCTCCTGAGGTTCCATGTCCTTTCCAGTGATAGATTTATAGAGACAAGCAGCACATGGGTAGGCAAACACCTCGCCCAGGCACTTGGTGCCATTTAGCCAATTCCTGCATTTGACATTTCTGTCTCTATTCCTCACCTCTTGAGTCATTAAATATGTCAATCTTTTATTGTATGCACACAACTAATTCTTTTAGACATTTTGCATGTTTATATATACTGTATACTGTGCGTTTGTGTGTATATATACTGTGCATTGCAAAGCAGACACTGGAATTCCATAGAAACAAAACCCTAGCATGCTGTATAACTAAAAAACCTCCTAAGACTTAATGCTACAAAAACTTCAATTTTTAGGCTTACGGAGTTAATAAATAAATAAATAATTTCTGCCATCACTTTTCTATGTTTCTAAACCAGGGTCAGGGCATATGCAGGAACAGTGATGCAGTCACTGCTACCAGACCAGTTCCAGTTCCCTATGGGGGCATTCCGATTCTCTTCAAAGAATAAGGCTCCATGCACACTGTTTTAATAACGCTGGTAATGTTAGCTGTGTAAAGTCATGTTAAAAACAAGAGTTTTTCAGGTTTTTTAGCATTTTTTTATTAGCGTTTTGCAGCTTTTTTGCGTTTAGTAAAAAAAATCCAAAAACGCTGGTTTGCCACGATTTACCATGTTTTACCACATTTTGCAGTGCTTTTCAGCTTTAGAGCATTTTTACAGCTAAAAAGCTCCTCTAGAAACCCACTGATCCTGGGGTTTTTTTCCAGCCAAAAAACATCCCTGCCAAAAAACGTTGATTACAGTCTAAGTGTACATGGACATATAGGATAACATGCTGGGGGGTTTAATAGCTGTAGAAGAAAACATCAAAAGTCAAAAACAGCCGCTGTAAAAACGTCCAATGTGCATGAGGACTTATGCAGGCCATAGATGGGGAGAAAAACGGCAGATTTTTCTTTTAAAAAACGAAAAATCGGTCGTTCAAGCGGCCGACGTTACCATCAATGGTAAAAAAAATCGGCCGATTTTCATCCCGTCTAGAGCCGGCAAAAAGTGTCCCTGCCGAGAGCTCTGCTATTTCTTTGACAGTTCCTTGACATTTACAGCGGTTGCAACATTGTATCTATTTGTTTCCATTTAGGATACAGATGTTTTTATACGGAAACAAATAGATACAATGTTGCAACCTCTGTAAATGTCAAGGAACTGTCAAAGAACTGTCAGAAATAGCGGAGCTCTCTGCAGGGACACTTTTTGCCGTACTGGAATTCCTCTAATTTTTCATCCTTCTTCTTCTTCTCCTGCTTCATCATCATCCTCTTCTTCTTCATCATCATCCTCTTCTTCTTTTTCTTCATCATCATTATCATCCTCTTCTTTTTCTTCTTCTTCATCCTCATCCTCTTCTTCTTCTTCTTCATCCTCATCCTCTTCTTCTTCTCCTTCTTCTTCTTCATCCTCATCATCCTCTTCTTCTTCTTCTTCTTCTTCTTCTTCTTCTTCCTCATCCTCTTCTTCTCCTTCTTCATCCTCATCCCCATCTTCTTCTTCTTCCTCATCCTCTTCTTCTTCATCCTCATCCTCATCTTCTTCCTCATCCTCATCTTCTTCTTCTTCATCCTCATCCTCTTCTTCTTCATCCTCATCCTCTTCTTCTTCTTCATCCTCTTCTTCTTCTTCCTCTTCTTCTTCATCCTCTTCTTCTTCCTCTTCTTCTTTTTCTTCTTTTTGTCTTCCTCTTGCAGGTCACTGCTCATGCGCAGATTCTTTATCGGTAAAAAATCGGCCGATTTGCCCATCATTGCCGCGAAAATCGGCCGATCGGCAAAATTGGCCGATTTTTTTTTCCAACTTTACCGAAAAAAAAATCTGCCAAAATACCGAAAAACGGCCGACCAAATCGCCCACTAACGATCCGAAAATCGGCCGATTTTATTTTCGGCCGAAAAATCGGCCGATTTTCGACCCATCTATGGCCTGCATTAGTGTTTCTTTGTTGCTTTAATAAGGAACAAAGAAACATGTCATTATAATAATTCTGATTTACTAAATCTGGAGAGTGAAAAAATCTGGTGTAGCTTGCATAGAAAGCAGTCAGCTTCCAGGTATTTTGTCAAAGCTTAATTGAACAAGCTGAAGTTAACAGCTGATTGGCTACCGTGCACAGCTGTGCTAGATTTTGCACTCTCCATTTTCAGTAAATCAACCCCTATGTTTATAAACTAGAAGCAGCTTTTATTACAAATGCCCTTACACTCTGGCATGTAGGAAAGCAAACGGTTATGTGAACCTTTGCTCAGCATTGGACACCTAATTCCTTAAGGCTACGTTCACACTAGCCTTGTGTGCAGGCGGCAGAGAGGCGTTTGGGAAGCGTTTTTACCGCTTCCCAAACGCCTCTGCCAACTCTGCACATTACAGCACATGGTGCTGTTCTAACAGGAGCGTTTGCGTCGCGTTGCATCGCGGCAAAACGGACGCCTCTGGTCGAGTCAGGAGGCTTTGAAGCCTCCTATTCTCGTCTATAGTGCCGCTCTGCAAACGCCCGGCCGGCGTTTGCGGTGCAGTTGCGACGCGGTTGCGGGGCGTTTGCGGAGCGGTAACACCACTCAAATGCATTATAGGCGTTTGTGGGGCATTATTAACGCTCGGCAAACGCCTAGCAACCGCCGCTAAACCGCGCATGCGGCGTTTGCGGAGCGTTTGCCGAGCGTTAAAAACGCTCCGCAAGCACCGGACCAACGCTTGCCAAACGCTATAGGGGCGTTTGGCAAGCGTTGGCAAAACAGCCTAGTGTGAACGAGCCCTAAGACAGGATCTTTTTAAAGGCCCATGCATACTGGCTTAAAAAATGCCAGTGCTCTTAGCAGAAAAAAATGCTAATTTTGAGTGTTTTTGTACTAGCCTTTAGGAGAGTTTATAATTTTTTTCTTCCAGAAAACCGCTCTCAAAAACGCATAACAGAAGGTTTTTTTACCTCTAAACACTGAACTTAAAATATGCCTCTAAATCACCTAATGTGAATGGACACAAGGGATAACATTAGTTGCTTCTACAGGCAAAATGCTTAACTCCTCTAGGAGCAGTGTTTTTTTTTTAAGCCAGTGTGTATGGACACATTCTATAGGGGAAAGTTAAAGCCTAACTGCCGATCATTTTTAAAATTTTAAATAACATATTGCTGTCAAGTTTTATTTTCTGACTGTGACCCCCAAGAAATAGAGGGAGCAGGTGACACTGTTACAAAATACCACTGACATTGTAAGAAATTCCTTAGTCTAAACAAAAATGTGTTTTCATTTACACTATATTGCCAAACGTATTGAGACACTTGCCTTTACACGCACATGAACTTTAATGGCATCCCAGTCTTAGTCTGTAGGGTTCAATATTGAATTGGCCAACCCTTTGCAGCTATAACAGTTTTAACTTTTCTGGGAAGACTGTCCACAAGGTTTAGGAATGTGTCTATGGGAATGTTTGACCATTCTTCCAGAAGCGCATTTGTGAGGTCAGGCACTGATGCCAGACAAGACGGCCTGGCTCTCAATCTCCACTCTATTTCATCCCAAAGGTGTTCTATCTGGTTGAGGTCAGGTCTCTGTGCAGGCCAGTCAAGTTCCTCCACCCAAACCTGCTCATCTATGTCTTTATGGACCTTGCTTTGTGCACTGGTGCACAGTGATGTTGGAACAGGAAGGGGACATCCCCAAACTCTTCCCACAAAGATGGGAGCATGAAATTGTCCAAAATGTCTTGGTATGCTGACACCTTAAGAGTTCCCTTCACTGGAACTAAGGGGCCAAGTCCAACCCCTGAAAAACAACCCCATTCCATAATCCCCCCTCCACCAAACTTTACTCTCGTCACAATGCAGTCAGGCAAGCACCGTTCTCCTGGCAACCACCAAACCCAGACACCTTCAGCGGATTGCCAGACAGAGAAGCATGATTTGTCACTCCAGAGAATACGTCTCCACTGCTCTAGAGTCCAGTGGCAGGGTCAGCATTGTGCGTTTCTACATGTGCTAACTCCGCATTGTCATTTTACGTGGCCTGCCACTTTGTGCCTGAGTTGCTGTCATTCCCAGTTGCTTCCACTTTGTTATAGTACCACTAATAGTTGACTGTGGAATATTTAGTAGCAAGGAAATTTCACGGATGGACTTATTGCACAGGTGGCAACCTATTACGGTACCACTCTTGACTTCACTGAGCTTCTGAGAGCGACCTATTCTTCCACAAATGTTTGTAGATGCAGTCTGCATGCCTAGGTACTTGATTTTAAACACCTGTGGCCATGGAGGTTATTGGAACACCTGAATTCCAATACCATTGGCAATATAGTGTGTGTACACACAAACACATGCATGCCTAGGTGTTTTTTATACAGGTGTGGCCATGGAGGTGATTGGAACATCTGAATCCAATGCTTTGGAGAGGTGTCCCAATACTTTTGGCAATATAGTGTATGTTTGCATCCACATTGTGTCCTGACAGTAAATGGGGGACATGTTTTTAGAATAAAAGCTAATAGGAGCTCTCTTCCCTGATCTATCCAGAACAAAATTAAATATTGACTTGGACTTGGGCTTTAATTTAATGGTGAATAGTCTGTAGTAAGCTATAGTAAGCTGATTTCTGGATTCCAATATAATAGAGACTATGCTGCCATTTCCCATAGCAATCAGACTCTTTCTGTTATTTGAAACAGCAGATTATTTTGCTCCAGTTTTCATAGGCTTCTGTTTTTACATTTAAAACTACATTAAAAACAACTTATAAAAGCATTATTGAACCCAAAAGCAATATTTTTTATATTGTAGCTTACCAATTCTTATATGTGATGGCTGCATTAGTTTCATTTTTTAGGCTTATTTTCTTTCTTCTATTTTCATCCGGTGATTCAGCCAGCAAGTCTCATATTTTGTGCAGAAGCACAAGCTCTCCAGCAGAATGTATCAGTTTACACGGATTAGATAAACCACTTAACACTGACAAGGTTGATTAAAATGATCAGCTTTAGTTTATTTATGCAAAACCTTTATTCCAAAAGAAAAAAACAGTTTTCTGTAACTGATAATAGAGTGTGAGCTGAAGCTTGGCTTCCATTTGATAGTGTATCTCAATTTGCTAATACATTAAACACTACCCTCCCCCCAGACTAACAATGCAGTTGTCTTCTGTGCTTTCTATCTCATTCCTCCAAAATGATCTCTCACTAATACTGTAGGTTTGTTACTGGCCAGCTCACCAGGTTAAAACAGAGGGAAAAAATCCAAAGGAAAGAAAACAGATGCAGCCACCACACCTGATTGATAAGCTGGAATATAATATATTTTTGGTTTTGGGTTTAATACCACTTTAAATTATGTTTCATTATTTTTGTATATGTAAATATTTAAAGATCATTATATCTTGCAGACTTTAATCAGACCTGCATGGTTGATTAAAAAGATCTGAGGCTTTAAAAGTGTAGTTATATTTAAAGTGATATTAAAGGTTTGATCTTTTTTTATTTAACATAATAAACACATCATTTCTTACCTGCTCTGTGCAATGATCCTCCTCTTCTCAGGGTGGGCGCTTCTGGCCCCTTCCCCTTGCCAAGCGCCCCCAAAGCAAGCTGATTGCCCTTGGGGCACGCCTGCTTGCTTGCTCTCGAGCCACCTCTGTGTGCGTATGGGACTCAGTCCCACACTCAGCTCCCTCCTCACTGGCTGTGATAATCAGCAGTGGTAGCCAATGGCTCCCACTGCAGTGTCTCAGCCAATGAGGAAGGAGAGACCCTTGAGGGCCAAGGGTCCTGTGCACTTCGCTGGACCAAGATCGGGCTCAGTTAATTATAAGGGGGGGGGGGGTTGGGGGCTGCGAGGGTAACACCAGGGGCATATTTACCACAAGGCAAACAAGGCACTTGCCTAGGGCGGCAGTTTTCAGGGGGGCAGCACCTCCCCCCAGAAGAAGGGATGAAAGAAGGTACATGTGCACCATGGGAACCACGTGCAATCCGAGAGAGGCTGCAGGCTGCTTGATGGTGTATGTAGAGCCTGACTCTCATTCCTGAGCATGTCCAGAGCAGTGAGGATGAGTGTCTTTTTCTCTATCGCTGGGGGGGGGGGAAGTTGTGAAAGGCTCGGAGGGCAGGGATGTTGTTGGTCATTGTCAGCGATGTCAGGCTCTCTCTGTGGGAGGGGGAAGGGGGTGGTGTTGGTTGGTGCCCGTGGGGGCAGATGATTTTTGTGTTGCATAGGACAGCACAAAACCTAAATACACTGCTGGGTAACACATAGAATGCATGAAGGTAAAACACCTTCAGCCTTTAGAACCACTTTAAGTGGTAAGTGCCCTAGGAAGACACCTGCATGCCATGGAAATTGTACCCAAACTGTGGCATGCACAGAATGTACCCCAGTTTAGGCAATACATGCTTCCATTTTTAATGACAGATCTGTGGCTTTATTCTACTCATCTCTGCAGAAGAATATATGGCATATTAGGGCTCAGTCACTATTCAAAGTATCCTGTGGAACCACATTATATAATAATGCAGTAGGGCAAACAGAGAATAAAAGTGACATGGTGAGACAGGAAAATAAGAATGTGGGGCAAACCAACAAAATGACAAGGAAAAGAACCAAACAATGTATACTCCTTCTGAGGCTCAGTGTATTGCAGATCTTCATACAGCTGTGGAATTCATTCAGGCAACGGGCTCAGCCTTGTTCCCACTGAGTTCTGTTGTAATTTCTGGAAATGTGTTGTTCGTTATTGCAGTCATCTGCAATAAATTGAATACAGTTGTTCCAAGCATGTGCAATAATATGTCAAGCAAAAGGACAAGCAGTGCGCCAGGTTAGCGTGGGTTAAAACATTAAAACTTTATTACAAGAGCACTTACATGTAATTTTGTTTATATATATATATATATATATATATATATATATATATATAAAAAAATATTTATTATATTATGCATTGTTTTCTCTTTCCCCTTTCCCTCCCCCCATCTTTGTTCATCTACGTTTTGTATTCATTCATGGTTTTATGCATGTTCTTTAACTAAAAGTCATTTATTATTGTTTTATATAGTTTTATCATTACACCTTAATTTCTTATATCCATGTTTTTTAAATACATTGTTATCTCTCAGGTGGATCCGATCATCCAGCTGCATGGCCCTTCATTCTCCCTCATTTTCTAGCTCTTGTCTCCCCTCCCCTTTCTTCCCCTTCCTCATTTTTAAACAACCACCCCCCTCCCCCCCGTTCATTGTTCATTGATCTATGGCTTTCCCGGCTGGAAGGATGGTTACGATATGTTTAACCGGTGTTTTACAAATGTTCCGCCCAAAATTTCTAAAGATTCCATATACTTTCATTGCGGCCCTCTCCCCCTCCTAACTCCTCTCCCCTCCTCTCCTCATTGGCTTCCCACGATCTGACAGCTCTTATATACCCTTCTGCTCCAGGGGCGGGCCTGCTTGACAAAGACAGAGCTTCTCAAACGTGTTGCGGCCCGACCACTCGCCATTCATGGCACCTGTCACATTTCTCCATCAGACGGCAGGAAGGCACAGAGAAATGCCGCAGAGTCCATGAGCGTGTCTTTCCCCAGGCTATGCAGGGATCATCGGCTCCACTATCCCAGCAACCTGTGGTTTCACTGTTCCTTCCTAATGCATGCACCCTGGATGTTGACTAATGGAATTTTACATGTAATAAAGTTGTAATGTTTTAACCTACGCTGATCTAGCACACTGCTTGTCCTTTTGCTTGTTTCTGAGGGATTCCCCACATCTTTGGCGAGGAGCTGCTGGTCTCATCATCATCATGTGTGCTTCAGTTCACATTCTTCCACACCTTCCCCACTTATTTTACCTACTGTCATGGACTGGTATACTATTACTTATTTCATCATTGTGTGAGCGCTGAATACATTGTACAAGATGGTTATTGCAATAATTTGACAATTAACATACGATCATCTACAGAATAGTAACAAGAAAGGGCATAGGATTCATTAAGTGCCTTCATTTAGATGAAGTACTCAACACACTTTAATGTAATGGATTGTGTAAAAATGTATAATGTTCTCATTGGGCCTCTTCACATGGGCATTCAGTCAGGATCTGTCTTGTCAGTTTTTCAGATGGATCCAGACTGAACCACAATGCAAGACTACAAGCAGACAGATGATAAAGGCCGTACATCCATTTAGGTCTGTATCAGTTTATGTCTGCAGAAAAAAACAGAAAAGGTTGCATCCTTTTCTGGTTATGCACACATAAACAGATGTAAGCGAATGGCATCCTGTGTTCTACAAATAAAGGTGGGGAGTGGGATGAAGTGTAAAAAATTAAAAAAGGTTAATAAACATATAGAAATGTCTTTTAAAATTGTGGAGGGACGTTGGTGTAGTATTGTGGGAGTTAAGTGCATTTTGTATGAGTGTAGGCCTACTTTAATCACTTGTAGAATTACTTCACTGTTTAAAAAAAAATTATTGAAAAAAAAATATAGCTCTGATGGGATAACAAAATGGAACACCAGGAGTGCAGGCGGGTGCCCCCATAATAAGGGCCCAGTTAACATGCAGTCTCCCATCATGCTGTTACCAGCCTACATGACCTGCAGCACTGCAGAGGTGTGAGATGTTCCAAAAAGGGGGGTACTTGGCTAAAGGAACTTTTATATATATCTATATATCCTTCTGCAACTTGCAACAGGTAAAAACCGCTTAAATTAATTTTATTAATTTAACAACTTTTGATTTCCTCCTTATATCCTTCTTGAAATTAAATTAATTTTTGATCCCTCTATGTCTATCCTATTATGTTTAGATGGATGTTTGATGCCCATTATTTCCTCTATTACGGTTTTAGATGTATAGGTTAATTAGATCCTTGTTAGGTTAAACCTATATATCCTTCTACAATATTCAACAGGTAAAACTGTTTAAGTTAACCTCAACCACTTAATGAATTATGATCTCCCCCTCATATCCTCCATAAAATTAAATTCATTTTTTGTTTTTTATGTTTATCCTATTATGCCTAGATGGATAATTGATGCCCTTTATATCCTCTACAACTGTATTGGACGTGTAGGCCAATTAAGGTCTTTGATAGGTTATTTGCTTTTAACTCTGCGAGCCTTCACATCCAGGGTGAGCCATTGAGTCCCATATATATATATATTTGATTGATAAACTGTTTGTATTTGATACATTCAAGTTGTTTGGTAATTGTTTAACTTTTTTGATATACATTTAAACTGCCTCGGCGGTTGAAATCTCTTAAAAAATCTCCCTGAAGAAGCCCTTGAGGGCGAAACATGAAGGGAGTAACTACAATTATATAATCAAGTTCGCATTTCAGTTCCACACTTAGTACTGAAATTGTTTTTATGTTTTTGTTTTTCTTTCTTTGTTTTAAAAAATATGAAATAAAATTATATATATTTGTAATATGTTTAGTATTCATGTTCATGTACCATTCTATTGAATATCCTTAATTCTAAAGGATGTGGTGCAATAAGCATTTCCGGCCGCTCGTTCGCCACTTTATTGTTACTAAAGGAACTTTTACTTGAAGCAGACTTTCTTTAAGCTCCTCAGCACCCCTTTTGCCCAGCATAGTGGCACACTGTATGCAACTTACTGACCCATAGTATGTAAGTAGGCTAGCACCTTTGCCTGGAGAAAAAGTAAAAGTAGTTACGCAGACCCCTTACTTATTTACCATTCTGCACTGTATGTCAATATTTAACCAAAAAAGCACTATGCACAAAGTATTTTATTTTTAATGTATCCAGTGATGCCATTTAATCCAAACCCTATCCATAATAGGAGAGCAAGGTTCACCCCCTCATACTTTTCATTCTCTCTGCCGAAAGTGTGTATGGAACTCTGGGAATAGGTCACTCTTTTATTCTTCACTACCTGTAATGCCATAGGTGGTATAATATGGTCCATGATGTGTATCACTAATAGCATCAGAAAAGGGGAACATGTGGCTCTTTTATTGTAAATATACATAGTGAAAGAACAAAAATTTACACCCTCTTAGGTGCTAAATGTCTGTGAAAAAAACACAAGCTCCATTCTTCGTAATGCGACTGCATTCGCAGGACTGTCATGTAGTGAAGAAAGCATAGTGGAGCAAATGTTGCAGGCAAATGTGTCTGAATTCAACAGTATGTTGTAAGTATACCACTTATTCTACTTCTGGTCTACAATCTATAAAGTGACTCATAAGTGAGTACAATGTCTGGAATACTTTTTATTTTATAGTAAATCATTAAACATATATAACTGTTCTGCTAAAGATTCTGAAAAGCCCAGGAGTGTGCCATTTGTTAACTGAATGCAGTGATGTTCTGTTTAGATATAATTAAAGTGTACAATCCTTTGGACATCTTATCATCCATTTTTCATGGCTTTAAGAAGGTTTTTCACAGTTATCATTTAGTAACTTAATATACGTGCAAACTGTATTGTTTTGTTCAGTACGTGATGTATTAAAACTTATCTCTCTGCATCTCACAGTTTCTTTTAATGAGATACATAATGAACTGAGGCATGGCTACATATTTCGACTATATGCATATAGTGCTGTTTCTCTATACTCATCTGGGAAAATGCTTTACAGTAAAGGTTGAAATTGATAACTTCTCTTTAAGTATTTCTCTTTAGCTTGTGTTCTTTTTACTAATCTTCAAACAGACAAAGGTGTTGCATTACTAAAGGAGTAAAGCATATCAACTTTGCTTAGTGAATAAAATGCAACATTGTTCATTTTAAAGTCCACAGAAAAAGCCGGCACACCCATATTTCAGCAATAATGGATATCCCTTTTTTTGCTGATAAACATGCGTTTTATCAGCTGTACCCCACCATTTTCTATAAAGGCTGTCTATTTGTGCTGACATATAAGAGTGCCGACATTTTCCTGTGGAGCATTGGAGGCAATCAGAAGCTACTTTGCTTGAGAACCCGGAACCTTGAACCATGGATATTAAGGTGGTTGTAGCGCTGTTTCATCTGTCAGTGTAGGTGAATTTTAAAAAAGCATACCACATGAGTGGATGATTTCATTGAACATAGCTTGACTATATATTCACGGAGCAAAGCAAACAATCTCTAACCTTCATTTGGCCTTCCACCTTCATTCAGTCTATAGTGAAATAAAGAGAACTGGGGAGTAATTTGGTCCACTTGAGGAATGCAGGGTCACACATTTGAAAGCCACAGGGTCCACATTTGAAAATATTTCTCATATTGGTCGGTTATTGTCAAAGTGAGATTTTCCATAGGTTGAACCAGTGCTCTTAATTAGGCAGTTCTGTTTGTTTATTTTGTTTTGTTTTTTTTTACCACAGACTGGGCGTATTATTATTTATCTATTACAGGTACATACATAGCGTTGTCAAATTACACAGCTCTTTACTCTTATATATTGTACATTAACATCAGTCCGTGCCCTCAAGGAACTTACAGTTGAAGGTCTCTAACTTACATTCATACATGCTAGGGCCAATTTAGACAGGAACCAATTAACCTACCAGCATGTCTTTGGAGTGTAGGAGGAAACTGGAGTACCAGAGGAAACCCACACAGACACAGAGAGAACATGCAAACTCTAGGCAGGTAGCATCATGGTTAGTGTGACAGACCCAGCCAGGACAGAAGCTTTTGGAGGGGACTGAAGTCTATCCTCTTTCCTACAGACCATGGGCCCTGGCATCTGAGTGTGCTCTATTCTTTGGGAAGTGTGTGCCTGGGGGGACCTTTGGAGTAGTTTTACTTCAAGTCCATGTCTCCCCAAAATACACTCTCTGAGAACTGGAGGACAGGATACAGATTTGGGGCCTCTGTGCCCAAACCAGCATGGACTGCTTCAAGCCCCCCGTTCCTAGACTCAGAGACTCAGAGCATATCTTAATATAATTAGCTCAAGACCTGATGCTGTGGTCTCTTTCTGCAGTCTGTTTATTAAGGTGTTAGATGTTTACTGTCCAGTATTAGTTTCATTGTTAATTGAGTTAATTGAATCACTTATTGTTTCTGTCTGTTCACTATTCCTTCTGGAGGTTCCTACATGATGGGATTAGTCTTGTGTCAACTTTACCTCATTATCCAATCATTGTGGGAAATTATGTGTAATTTGTGTTTTTTTTGTTCGTGTGGGGACTGCCCATATTTCCGAATTGTATAAAAAACTATATTTCTGTTCAATAAAGAGTTCCAGTTTGCACCTAAGCTAGTGTTGCCTAGTACTTGGATGCTATTCCCAGCTACAATACCTTGGTCCTGTTTCCCAGTGTGAGAAAACAGTTCACTGCTGGAAGCACTCAAGTGGGGTACCAGGCAGTCCATCACAGTTGGAATTCGAACCGGCGACCCTAGTGTCTCCAGGTGGAAGTGCTAACCACTTAGCCACTCTGCTGCCCATGTGTGCATATGCTTTACTGGTATTAATGAGATGTATAAATTAATTGCAAAAAATGAATGAATATTTGGTGTTTGTAGACAATGAAACCATTAAATATGTACAATATTTATTTTATTCAGTAGACATATGGCAGACTGTGAATCCTGGTGATTGGTATATCTTTTTACTGAAGTCAAAGAACAACTGAGATGAACATTTTTGATTGTCTTTGCTACCCCAGGTTTACCTGTGTCTTAGATTTCCTATGATAGCATGCAGTGGTGAATGAAAAGATGAGACATTTGAAGAAGTTGGTAGGCTTTCTGGGTTAATGCAGTTGTAGAGTTTTATGGACTGCAAAAGCAATGAACTGACATAACTTGTACATTGTTAAATTGAAGGGTTTTGTTTGTTTAGAATGTGTATACAGTGGATTTTTATGCACTTTATCATGTACAGTGAAGCAATTAGGGTTCATTATTTACAAGATAAAATACTGAAGGATCTCTTTCAGCAGTCTTTGTATGCTTATTCCTTTCAGGTTTAATAGCGACAGGTTGATGCTAATCATGTTCCTGGGATATGACAAAATACCAGGAAAAATAATTGTTTGTATTAGTGCAGTCAGCATTTCCTAAATTGCATACTGTGCGCATAAACAGTTCAACCCAGAAACAGAGATAACAATGTGTAGTGTGATGCACTATTAGTTATGAAATTGAGACAGCAGCACGCATTGTTGGTATATTATACTCAATTTGTAGAAAACTTGACTGTTATCCCTGAAGGACCCTACAGAACAGTGAAGAAAGCACACAATGCCATGACCCCACACATTTTTTGGTAATGCATCTTTCCTGGCAAGTTTATGATTCAATAAGGGATTTAGCAAAACTTCCTTTCAGGTCTATCTGAGCCACCTGTTCCAGTTTCTATAGTGAAATAAAAACTAGTGTGGATTCAACGTCTAATTAAAGTGGTTGTAAAGGCTCAAGGTTTTTTACCTTCATGTGTTCAATGCATGAAAGTAAAAAACCTTCTCTGTGCAGCATCCCCCCCAGCCCCCCTAATACTCACCTAAGCCCTCTCTCGATCCAGAGATGTGCATTGAAGTTTCAGCTATCCCGGGACTCCCTATCCTCATTGGCTGAGACAGCAGTGGGAGCCATTGGCTCTCGCTGTCAATCACAGCTAGTGAGCCAATGAGGAGACAGGCGGGGCGGGGCCAAGCCTCAGCTCTGTGTGTGAATGTACACACGGAGCAGCAGCTGGGCAGTGTGCATGCTCGGGTGCCTCCATAGCAGGCTGCTTGCTGTGGGGGCATAGACAGGAGGGATGTGCCAGGACCACGGAATAGAGGAGGTTCTGGGCCACTCTGTGAAAAACCACTGCACACAGCAGGTAAATATAGACATGGTTGTTATTTTTTTTTAATTAGGCCTTTAGAATCAAAAGGGAAAAAGGGGTCTGTTTTTAATATAGTAAACTACCACAGATCTCTGCCTGATTCAACCTGGTGTGTGTGATGTGAACTCTTTTGTGGGAGACTGGCAGGCAGCTAATATGCCTCTGTCTGCCGACTCACTTTACACGCTGCAAGGGAAGAGCCTGCACAGAGGCTGTGAAAGCTCCTATCCTTGCCTGTATGCTCATCTGTTACCCTTGCAAACCCAGGGTTAACAGCCTTCCTTCTCTCTCTCCTGCTATGCTAGGAGTGGGCAGAGGGAACTGGAGCAAGCAGCTTTTGCTGCCCTACTTTCTATGCCATGCCTGACACAGACACAGCATAAAAAATGGAGTGGATCATCGATTTAACATAGGGGCTTACACCCCTTTGTTAATTCGGATTCAGATCTGCTTTGTTATTGCTAGCTTTTCTGCTCTCTATGCAGGGCATGGCACAGACACAACTTAGAAAATTGGGCAGATTGCTTCTAGATAACAGAAGGGCTTGAACAACCTCATTAATCTGAAGCAGGATCTGCTCCATTTTCTCAGATTAGAAGAGTGGTGTGGGCCTACATAGGGAGATTTTCCATCACATCCTATAGACTCAACAGAAAGTGGGTGGTATCTTTCCAGTGCATCAGATTTCCTCTTTCAGACAGTTGTCACAAGAACAAGGGAGCCTGTTGGAAGATGTCCCCTCTATTCCTGTTCTGGTACCACCTCAGAATTTTGGATTTGCTGTTACTTTCATTTAAGTTAACATTGGTGAATAATACAAATATGACACTGGTTCTAACTTCTCATCACTCTATCAAAGCTGAAAAAAATTTTGACATGTGATGTAATAAACAAAAATAAATATTACATGCTTGATGAATAATTAAATTATAATAGGTGCTTACAGTGCTCAGCATAAATGAATACACCCCTTTTGTAAGATTTTAATTAATATCTCAATGAACACAAGAACAGTTTCCCACATTTTGACAAAACTGAGTTTCATAGAACATTTGTTCATTACGTGAAAGTAAGGTTAATAATATAACTTAGATTACAAAATATTCAGTTTTACTACAGTTAAATGATGCAAAAATGAATACACCTCACAACAAAAACTACTTCATCTAGTATTTTGTATGACCTCCATGGTTTGTAAGGACAGCACCAAGTCTCCTAGGCATGGAATGAACAAGTTGGTGGCATATTGCAACATCTTTTTCCATTCTTTAAGAAAGACCTCTTTTAGAGCCTGGATGCTGAATTGATTCTCAACTTGTCTCTTCGGAATTCCCCATAGGTGTTTGATTGGGTTCAGATCAGGAGACATACTTGGCCACTGAATCACTTTCACCCTGTTCTTCTTCAGAAATGCAACAGTGGCCTTAGATGTGTGTTTTGCATCATTGTCATGTTGGAAAAGTGCATGGCGACTAAGGGCACAGAGTGATGGTAGCATCTTCTCTTTCAATATAGAGCAGTACATCTGTGAATTCATGATACCATCAATGAATTGCAGCTCCCTGACACCAGCAGCACTCATGCAGCCCCACAGAAAGACACTGCCACCACCATGTTTCACTGTAGGCACCATGCATTTTTGTTTGCACAGCTCACCTTTGTGAGGCCATACAGTTTTGAAGCCATCAGCTCTAAAAACATATATCTTTGTCTCATCACTTCAGAGCACAGAGTCCCAGTAGTCTTCTTTTTTTTCAACATGGGCCCTGGCAAATTCTAGGTGGGCTTTTTTGTGCATGAGCTTTAGGAGAGGCTTGCTTCGTGAATGACACCCATGCATGCCATAAGTCTGCAGTGTACGCCGTATTGTGTCATGGGAAACAATCACCCCAGTTTGACTTTTTACTTCTTTAGCTAACTGCGGTGAACTTGCATGGTGATTTTCTTCAACCCTTCTTATCAGAAGATGCTCCTTTCGAGGTATTTACTTCCATGGATGGCCTGTACATCTCCGTGAGATGGTTGCAGTTCCATCTTTTTAAAAGTATTTATCACTTTTGCTACAGTATTCTGACTGATAAGTAAAGCTTTGCTGATCTTCTAGTAGCCTTCACCTTTCTTGTGTAAAGAAATTACTTTCTTTCTCAGGCCTTGTGATATTTCTCTTCCATGTTGTGCCATTGCTGGCAGGATGAAATGGGAAGGGGTTTTCTTTGTTAAGTAACTCTCTTTTATAATCAACTGTCTGCTGGACACCTGTTTAATGAATAATTAAACTCACCTGTAGTCAAATTCTTGTTAATTAGGATTTTGTTGTCTAAAATGTAGCTTTGCTCCTAAGACTTTCATTGGGGTTTATTCATTTTTGCAACATGGTCTTGAATGAATTTGTTAGGAAAAATACTTTTTGTGTGCGCAAATTAACAAATCTTGTTTGCAATCAATGTCCCACATTTGTGGGAGTTTTTTGTAGTAGGTTCTTAATACAATAAAATGTTAACTTGCTAGAATGTATCTTGTTTGGAAACATGTTACTAGAACAGTGTCCTTGGATTTTGTTGTCACAGTCTGTAGAGAGACAGTTCCTTTATATTGTACAGGAAAGCTGTACAAAATAACAGAAATGCATGCCTCTTGTTATTGTTAATGAGTTGCCTGTTCAAATCCATTATAGTATGTAACAGTAATAACAAAAATAACAAAATTATTTTGTTTTCGGAGGTCCTACATGGAAACTATCCACTATTGGATCCTAAAAGCCTTGTTGTTTCACGAAGATGCTAGGTCTTGGCATGTCCGACATTCACATTCGTGCTATCCGTCTACTAAATAAACTTTCAATACCATTTATCATGGGCAGAGGTTGTTGTTTTCCTTATCAGCTATATTATGATGCACAAAGAGCACTATTATACCCGAAAAGATGTATTGTTATACTAGATTCCATACAAAAGAGTCAGAAATATTCTTAGAAAATCTTTTAAGAAAGACCTCAAGTCCTCCTACATAAATATAGGAGCTGATGATGAAGCACATTCTGGCCTAGTGGCTTGAGTGCCTCATCTCTCCTTAATATCAATTACTCTATCAGCCCAGAGAGTAACTGAAATGAGCAAAGCTGCAAAAAAAGCAAAAGCTGTGGTCCATGTCCTTATTTATGAGATACAGAGTGAAATGATACATTTCTCATTGCTTCATTGTACTGGGCCGTTAAGCTCACTGCACATTTTCTGCCCTGAGTGTCAAGAGGTGCTCAGCAGGCATAAGGTACATTTGCCAAGCCACCAGACTTTCCATTATGACATCCAAGTTATAGTGCCAAACACTTTTTAGTTCACACCAAAAAGGAAATGTTCACGATTCCTCATCTCCACTTGGTAATAGTACCAATGCATTACAATAGTAGCACTTGAAACTAATATATCATAGCCAGTTAAATGCCATACCCCATCAACTATTAATGTAACACTATAAACCACATAGAATGCTATTAAATAGTTTCTACATTTCTTTGCATTTACTTTTACTATATATTTCTATAGGTATTATGTATTTTATAGTTAGGATATTAGTGTTATAAATACCTAACAAACATTGTTTTAACCAATGAAACATTGTATATTTTTAGAATGTATTACAATTTTTAACTTGGATATGGTCAGTTCACAGTTTAAACAATGGCCAAACCAGCTGACAACCTCACGTCTATAAATGCAGAGTAGGAGAACATTGATCAAGCAGGTTAGAAAACAGAGTCGTAATTTATTCTCCTTAACTTGTCTATACAGTGGTGGCTATGTGGGTAGGCTCATACTGATTAGCTTAGAGGCTATTATTCCCTGCCTTTTTTAACATTTTTTGACAGAGACTGCATGTCCTACTTTGCATGTCACCTCTTTATCAACATAATTGGAATGTTCCAAATGGTTTAAACTAAAGTCCCGCCTACTTTCAGTCTTGCACAGTTGTAGATGCTTTTAAACTGTACCAGTTTTGCATAGTCAGATTTTACTGCACAATGTACACTTCTCACAATGCTGTAGCATGTCAGATAGAGGTCACTTTATTCCTTGGCTGGAGGACAATTAGCATCATCTTATTCTTTCCTCCCTTGTCTGGCCAGGTTCCTGGCCTGTCCCCTTAAACACTTCAATACCGGGCACTTAAACCTCCTTCCTGCCTAGGCCAATTTTTAGCTTTCAGTGCTGTTGCACTTTGAATGACAATTGCGCGGTCATGCAACATTGTACCCATGTGACATTTTTATCATTTTTTTTTCACATAAATAGAGCTTTCTTTTGGTGGTATTTAATCACCACTGAGTTTTTTTATTTTTTTGTTAAATAAAACAAAAAACACTTGAAACTTTTGAAAAAAAATCACATTTCTTTGTTTCTATTTTGCAAATAAATAAAATTTCTTCATACATTTAGGACAAAATGTATTCTGCTACATTTCTTTGGTGAAAATATTAAGAAGAATTGAATTTGTATTTTTTTTTTAATTTTTCTATTATTTTTAAATAGTTTTTTTACTATTTTATTTTTCAGTACACTGTGACCAAAGCAATACGATGTTACCATAGTAACATTGAACTATTCTGGGCAAGTAATCAGGATTTTTTTTTTTAACACATTATGATTGCTAATACCAGTGTATTTCATTGATATTTGCAATCATTGTTACTGAATGAAACTGATGTATTCAGTCTTTTGTTGTGATTAGCTGTGATTGGGCAAAGCTGATCACATGATACAGATGGGTTGTGATTGGCCCTGTCTGTTTCATGTGAGTGCCTTGACCAGTCACAGCTAACAACATAATTGTATACAATGGATGGCATGACAGGAAGCCGTCCATTGTATACAATTGACATGTGATCTGCTGTGATTGGTCACAGCGGTCACATGACACTGGTAACGGGCCAGTGTAGTGATATGTCATCGGTGACAGATCGCCCCACTGCGTGGCCCCGCGGCTGCGTGAGTGGCTCTTTTTAACGGCATCATATGACGCCCAGTCACAACGGCGAGTGCCTCGCCCGGCCGTCAATCTGCTATAGGTCAAGCGGGAAGGTGTTAATTGATTTTAGCTCTTTCAATCATCAAGGCTCAGCAAGATTAGTAGGCATTGCCCAGAGTGGTCTTCATGCAAATGCTGCTTGTCTAGAAATGCCTACTCTACCAGACATGTAGAGGCATTTTGATATTTCTATAACTCCTCCCAAGAACCGGTCTATTGATTACATCAGGGCTGAAGGCTTTTGAGGAGAGTACTGAGGTGTTTTCAGAAAGCTATGTACAGTACAGACCCTCCCACCAGTCATGATCTGCCTGCACTGCACAGAGAAGCACAGAGAGCCAGAGATGATGTCATTTGGGAATAATGACAATGGAAAGCTTTTATTTTAAAATTACGTTAGCTTGTTAATGAGGGGGAAAAAAGGAACCAGAAAAGGCAAAATATACACATACTAAAGTCCAGCCTTAAAGTGGAACTTCACTCTCTGAATCAGCATTGACTATTTGTAAACCTTATGCTGCTAGCATTCGTAAATAGATAGGAAAGTATAGCACATTTACTTGGTTTAAACATTTTTTTTTATTTCCTGGTTTCCATGCCTAGGAAAATTATGTCATACTTCCCACTAGTCTTCAGAAAGGGAGGGAGGGTTCTCAGCTCAGTCTATGCCTGAGCTAAGGGCAAAGTGATTCCCGGAAGTAAATGATACATGAATCATCTGCCTTACTTAATATGGCAACTGCCAGATATGCTAGGGGGTGATTTTCAAAGTGATTTGTCAGCTAAATAAAGCATTAAGACATGGATGGATGGATGAGTTTGCTTTGAATAATAAAAATGAATTAAATAGCATTTTTGGTTTGTGGTGCTCAGATGCAGAGCAGTTCCACTTTAAGTTTCTTATCTATGGAGCGCACTGGCCTTATAGGTGCTGGAGGGTGGTAGAAGTATAGTTAACTACCAATTTTTTTCTATCAACACTATAATATAATGTAAGACATCAGCTTTCACTAGGTAAGCCACATTAAAGGACTAAAAGCAAATGCCTGACTGACTACTGCTAGGTGCTGCCCCATCATTGCTCATTAAACATTTGTGTGTTTACCCTTTAACTTCTTTTGGTTTGGATTATTACCTTCATGTGCAATATGCGCTAGTAAAATTTTGACCTTGACCATGATCTTACTTTCATTAGGTATGCAGATGTATGTTTTCAGGAGCTTAGTGTCTTCACTATTTTCAATGAAATATACCCTCTTGCTGGTCCTTTATTATCCTTGAGCATTAGAACCAGCATCATCATTTCAAATTAGGTATAAATTATGTGAAATTATGCAGCAATGCAATCATCCATAACAGCTGACCTGGAAGGAAGAGAATTTCCCCCAACCACAGTTAGCTGATAAAAAGTTAATATATGAAAGCTTACATTTAACAATCCTTATTTTTATATGATTATGCTACAAAAACTGCTACTTGGATGAATCAATTTCAAGCCAGGGACAATGCCTTAGTGCTAACCAATTTGCATTTTAATAAGATACACATTTTTGAGGATATGCTCAAGAATATTCTGATTCTGCACAAATTCTTTTTTGTTGTTTTTGTTTTGTTTTGTCAGGAAAAGAAGCTGAGGAAAGCAGACCTAACTTTCAAGAGTAATTGTAGCAAGCTTTACATTTAACATCTCGTCAATAGCTCTAAGGGTGTTTGGACTTTTTGTACAATAATGAATTATTGAGTACTCCATGGTATAAAGAGATTCAGATGAAAAAAAAATATTTGTCTTTTTCTCTAACTCTCTCTAACTGATCGAGAAGCTCGCTATGCCATCCTCAGGCTAGAGAAGAAAAGAATCATTTGCATAGAAGTCACTTACAAGTCATATTTTGCCGGAGAAGGATTTAGAATGATATAATATATGCACAGACCTGTAGGGATACATACTATCTGCATTCCATCTTATACATTATTTATATTAGCCCAGAGGTCTAATTATTCATTGAAGTGGTAACTAAGGAAATTAGTCCCTTATTAATATTTGTTGGACATGATTGGAGGTTTTCATGTGCTCTTGTAACTCATGAGCGGATGGAAGTGATAATGCCAATTATATGAAACACTTCACTTAACACACATATTAATGATGTCAGCGACTGTTTATACTTTCAGTATTGCTTAGCTGAGATTTATGCTCTTTATGTGTTAAATAACATTGTTTTGAGGTAATGTGGGACGCCACGCTCAATATTCTCATTTTAGTTACAATTGTAAACTGGTCTGATGATGTAATAGCATTGTCAGTGATAAGCATACATTCTGCTGAGTGACCCATCATGTTGATATGACTTAACCACTTCAATACCGGGCACTTTTACCCCTTTCCTGCCCAGGCCAATTTTCAGGTTTCCACGCTCTCACACTTTGAATGACAATTGCGCGGTCATGCAACACTGTACCCAAACTACATTTTTATTATTTATTCACACAACTAGAACTTTCTTTTGGTGGTATTTAATCACCACTGTGGTTTTTATTATTTGCTAAATTAACAAAAAAAGACCGAAAATTTTGAAAAAAAACCCACGTTTTTCTTTGTTTCTGTTATAAAAGTTTGCACATAAATAATTGTTCTTCATAAATTTAGGACAAAATGTATTCTGCTACATTTCTTTGGTGAAAATAACCCAAATCAGTACTTATTATTTAGTCTGTAGGAAAGTTATAGAGTTCACAAACTATGGCATATATCTGAATATTGATCAATCCTGAAGTACTGACAGCCAATCTAATTTCTTGAGGCCCAAAAATGTTAGAACAGTACAGATATTCTCCAAATGACCCCTTTTTGCAAAGTAGACAGTCCGACGTATTTTGCAAGACGCATGACGAGTTTTTTTAAGTTGTAATTCTTTTGCCATAATTTTTTGGAAAATTAAGAAATTAAATAAATTATTTTCACAAAATTTTTTTTACATACTGTCACCAGTGCAGTACAGCATCATCATATAACTGGTGTGGCGGTGATCAGGGACACTGATTGGTGACAGTACGAAAAAAAAAATGTATAATTTTACCAAATTTTATTACTTTTTTATTTGTTTTATTTTTTATTAAATTTTTTCTCTTTTTTAAAGTTTTTTTTTCATATTACACTATGCATAAAGTAGTATAATGTTACCATAGTAACATTGTACTACTTTGGGGAAGTGGTCAGTTTTTTTCTGTTTCTTTTTACACAATTTGATTGCTTATAGCAAAGAATTTGCTATAAGCAAGCATTTAACTGAATGAAATCAATTAATTCAGGTTTTTTTGTTATGATTAGCTGTGATTGGCCATGGCTAATTACATGACACAGATGGGCTGTGATTGGCCAAGCCTGTGCATGTGATCACTGTGACCATTCACAGCTAGCACACTTGTATAAAATGGATGGTATGAAAGGAAGCCATCCATTGTATACAACTGTGATGTGGCCTGCTGTGATTGGTCACATCAGGTCACATGGTATTGGCAACAGGGCCGGTACACAGATCTGTCATCGGCTGTGTCTGAGGTACACAGCTAGTGACAGATCTCGCCACAGCACAAACCTGTGGGTTTTCGCGCAATGCTCGATCTGGGAAGGATGTCATATGATATCCTACTGGAGGGACGAGAGGCTCTATAGTTATATCACGGCCTGGCGCGAAGTGGTTAAAGCAAACCTAGGTTTTGCCCATAAAGAGCAAAGTAGCAGATCCAGGTCAGTGCACTCCTTTCTGGTAGCATACACTTAACTTCTTTTTCTCCCCCACTAAATTTATCTGCTGATTATAAAGTAAGACAGCTCTGTGTAAGTTGGATTTCCAGTTGGAGCTTACAAAGGGTTGACTGTCTTCCCTCCCCTATGTGACGACACTGCATCAATCACCAAGCATCTGTCACATGCTCCCTTCTCCAGAAGTACATGGCATTTCTTTGCTCCTGGGTACTGGATGGAAAATCAGAGTACGGAAGGTTATGTAATGTTGATGGCCACTGTGTGAGGTGCTAGTAATCACTGTTTTTTCTTAGATATATGAGGAAATCAGACAAAATGATTCAACCAATTACATCACTTGCAAAAAAAGATGTTGGCATTCCAGTGTATTAGTAGTGGAAGAAGACCTACATTCTACATTAATGACATCATCACTACCTGAGTGTATTATTATCTCAGCTGCTAAAATGATATCATTATGTGTACCCAAGAAGGTTTTCTCCATAATCCTGCTATCCTGCTTCTAACTAGTAAACTGCCTTTTATTTCTTCCATCAGCTCATCCCGCACAGCTATTACCTTTTGTATCACTCAACCCTTCCTCCTAGATTGTAAACTCTAACGAGCAGGGCCCTCTGTTTCCTCTTGTACCAAATTGTATTGTAACTGTAATGTCTACCTTCATTTTGTAAAGCGGTGCGCAAACTGTTGGCGCTATATAAATCCTGTATAATAATAATAATAATCAGTGAATGTCATAATTACTGAATACGTTTTAAGGGTCAGCCCACCCTTATTTATTTACATGTGTTGTCTGAGTACCCAACTTGTTTTTCTTCTTTCTATTATATATTTTTAGATAATCAGGAGCAAAAACATGGAATTTCTGTGTCTTGACCCCCTTTGGGATCATCCACTCCTTATGTTGCAATCTCTCTTATGTAAAATAAGTGTAAAATCCAACAGAGACTTCAGTAGGTGTAGAGGCTTGGAAGCTCCAGTACAGAGGTCTTGCCATCAAATTCCTCAACAAATATAGAAGAAACTGCCTTCTCTGAAGCATCCACTTGAAACAGAAATATCGTTTTTCAGTGATCTGATCCTTGTTCTTCCTTATTCAGTGAGATGGAACACTTAGATTCTCAATAAGGGATCTACATGAGTGTGGGCAATCTCAGAGGCTGATCTCTCACTTTCTTCTGGCTTAATGAAATGGTTTTCTGGCCTGTTAAAAAATGTTTATGTGAAACTGATGTGATTTTTAACCACCTCCAGAGGATTTACCCCCCTTCCTGAGCAGGCCATTTTTTGTGATACTGCATTACTTTAACTGACAATTGCGGTCATGCACCACTGCACCCAAATTAAATTTATGTCCTTTTTTTTCCACAAATGGAGCTTTCTTTTGGTGGTATTTGATCGCCTCTGCATTTTTATTTTTTTGTGCTATAAACAAAAAAAGACTGACAATTTTTGACTGTTTGCTATAAAATATATCCTGTAAAAAAATCAAATGTCATCATAAATTTAGGCCAAAATGTATTCTGTTGCATGTCTTTGCTAAAAAAAAATCCCAATATGTGTAAATTAATTGGTTTAGGTGAAAGTTATAGCATCTACAATTGGCAGTATATATACTGGAATTTTTATTTTCTTTTTTTTATACTAGTAATGGCGGCCATCATCGGCTTATAGTGGGACTGCAGGACTTGTGGCGGGCATTCTGACACTGGGGGGGGGAGGGACTGAGTAACTGCCACTGAAATCCTCAGTGACGCTAATACAGTGATCAGTGCTAAAGCACTGACACTGTACTAATGGCACTGGGCAGGAAGAGGTTAACATCTGGGGTGATCAAAGGGTTAACTGTGTGCTGTTTTACTGTGTTGTCTGTGTGTGCTTTACAATGTAAGCATGCTGCTTTGTATTGCTCTGCTATGCAGAGCAATACAAAGTAGCATGCTGGTGCTGACAGGGGAGAGAGTTGTATTGTTTACATACAGACCTCTCCCCTGGCAGTGTTCCTCGGCAATCGCCGGGTGCTGGTGGGGAATCTCCAGCCGGGACCCAGTTATCGACAGCTGTAGCCGCCAGTGGCGGCCTATGTAGGGTGGCATGCATGCGTGCCCCCTACCCGGAAATACGAAATCATTATATATATATATATGTGATTTTGTACAGCCTTCTGCCTTGTAGCAGTAGTTCTGCTATAGAGCAGTCAGGAAGCAGTTAAAAGACTCATTGTTTATCTGAATCAGTTAAAGCCTAAATTGGAATTTTCAATCTTGAAATGGAATTTTCAAAGCAGTGCTAAAACATATACCTTGATTTTTGAAAAGGCAAAATAGACTAAAGCCTATAATATCAAATGTATATGCGTGCAGCAGAATCTTTTTTTTTTCATTCTTATCTAGTTTCATTAACTAGTAATGAAGCTTGAATGAAATACAACTAAAAATAATTCCCTTCCAGTTTTATGTTTTACCTTTAATTGTTATGTTAGATTGTTTAGAAAACATTATAATTAGAGCAAGAATAAAGTCATCAGGATAGCAAGTACGTCTTAGAAGATAAAATTTCTGTGATCTGAACATACTGTATATTCCACCTAATTAGCGTCTGCATTACCACATGTATTGTGAATAAACAAGCTCACATGGCTATGACTGTTTATAGTTTATGTGATTTTTTTTGTTATATACATTTCCACATATGCTATATATTTAAGTTGTTTCAATAGTATGGTTCTACATATGGCATACAACATTTTGGAAATCTTTGTGAAAATGGAATTAAGAAAGTCTAGTGCTTCTCTGCAGTGGTTTTTACTGTAATATCTGAGTATATAATGTGCTGTTATTTCCCTGTGCCATTACAACAATGGGGTCAAATGGCACAGATATCACTCCCTAAAATATAACTATAATTGTGAGATTCTTTATGGTGTCTATTAAGGAGAGAAGGAAAAAGAAGCCTTATTAAGGTAGATATAAAATACTGTTATATCAGAAATAGAGTCTTTTAATAGTAAACTAATCTTAAAAAAGAAATAGATTGTAACCTGTAATATTCATGTTTTTGGATTAATAATTTTCAGGAAAAAATAACAAATAAAATTATATTTAGGCTTCCTGCACACAAATGTGATTTCAGATGTGACTCGCGTTTCACACAATCACATGGCAATGGAAATCACGTTGTTATCAATTGTGCTTGTTCTCATTAATGCAACTCAGCAAGATGTGTTCTTGGAAAAGGTTCCTCTACTGCTTTGGTGCGATTCTGGCATGAATTTGGCCTCAATGAATATACAAACCTTATCAAAGTCAACCTGCAACAATGTTGCATCCAAGTTGCGCTACATAATCACAATGAAAGTTGGATCGAAATCTGATCGCTATAGTATGAACCTCGTCTAATTTATGCATTTAGGCAAATTGATTATGTTGTATCTTGTGTCTTTTACAGATTTAACTATTGATACTGCATGTATTTTGGTGCAGTTGATTCTGCGATTTGCTTTCAACAGATGTACTTTTCAAGTGGAATTCCAGCATTCCAACTTACTACTAACAAAACTGCCCTCCTCCCTCCCTCAACACCCATGCTAGCTAACCTGTGTAAGAAAGATGCATATACTTATCTATTTTCAGGCTGCTCTGGTTCATTCATGTGATTCGGCTTCCCTGTCTCAGCCAGCATGGCTGCAGAGGAGAGGAGGAAGCGCCAACAATGGATGGACCATTGAAGCCCATTGGTGGTATCATCACTCCAGGCTTTACCAGCTGTTGTTGGAGCATTCTCTCCTCTCCCTTGCAGGCTCCACTGAAAGATTGTGTGAACAGAGCAGCATAAAAATAGGTAAATATATACAGGGGACAGTTTTAGGTTTAGCCAGGTGTAAACTGGAAGTCAAATTAACATAACAGTATATAGACTGCGCTTTCCTGCTTTATATGGCTTTAACTGCTTCCGCACAGCCCTATAGCAGAAATACTGCTACAGAGCGGCACGAATGTGCAACATCATGTAAATATACGTGATTTTGCAGTTCCGGGTAGGGGGCATGAACCATGCGCGGCCTTGGCTGTCAATCACTGGTGATTCCCAGCCAGCACCCGGCGATTGCTGAGTATCACCAACAGGGGAGAGACGTGTATAAACAACACAGATCTCTCTCCTGTCAGCTCCTGCACACTGCTTTGTAAAGCAGTGTGCTTACAGTGTAAAGCACACACACAGTACACAGTAATACAGCACACAGTTAGCCCTTTGATCGCCCCACATGTTAACCCCTTCCTTCCCAGTGCCATTAGTACAGTGTCAGTGCTTTTTATTAGCACTGATCACTGTATTGGTGTCACTGGGGATGTCAGTGACACCAAGTCAGTTCCCCTCAGTGTCAGAATGGCCGCTGCAGTCCCGCTGTAAGTTGCTGATCGCCGCCATTACTAGTGAAAAACAAATTCCAGTATATACACTGCCATATATAAACGCTATAACTTTCACATAAACCAATTAATTTAAACATATTGGGATTTTTTTTAGCAAAGACATGTAGCAGAATACATTTTGGCCTACATTTATGACGAAATTTGATTATTAAATTTTTTTACTGGACATGTTTTATAGCAAAAAGTCAAAAATATTACTTTTTTCTCAACATTGTCACTTTATTTTGTTTACAGCATAGAAAAAAAAACCGCCAAGGCGATTAAATACCACCAAAAGAAAGCTTCATTTGTGGGGGGAAAAAGGACGTAAAATCAGCGTTGCATGACCGCGCAATTATCAGTTAAAGTAACGCAGCACCGTATCGCAAAAAATGGCCTGGTCAGGAAGGGGGGTAAATACTCAGGAGGGCAAGTGGTTAAATTACCTTTTTTTTTTTTGCTATAGGCTGAATTCTAAGCATATAAAAAAACACCAATTATTGCATTTATTTAGAAAAAAAATAAATGTATTTTTTTTATGTAACTAGTGTATGTATGTGCTTTTCATTTGGTTTCAGACTCATGTAATCCCCTGAATAGCTGTGCTAAGACTGGAAGGGGGAGGAGAAGCATTGGGAGGTAATCAGCTGTGCTGAATACAAATGTGCTGACAAGGACCATGCTAACAGGAGGAGAGAGCAGAGTGACAGAGGGAAGACTGCTGGTGCTGCTTATATATTGTCCAATTACAGGCTGAGGACAGAAAGTTGATCTAGCTTAATTAACTGCAGAAGAGAAAAGTCAGGTCACCAGCCGGACTCTTTTATCTGCTACTGTAGTTGTATAAATCCCAAGACTAGATAGACAGGAATACAAATCTTTTCCCATATATGTATTGCTCTCCATTTGCCTGGACTTTAGATTTCATTTACAAACATAGTGTTCATGAAACTGAGAATTTACAGATCATGCAGTGAATGCATGTCTGTGTTGATGTAGCAAAAAGTGTGTGCGTGTGTGTATGTGTGTGTGATTTCGGAATGCCTTCACCTGCTCCGTAGCTGAATTATGCAGCTATTTCCAGGTTTCGGATCTGTTAAGTGAAAACAATACATTCCTCAAACGCACGCTCATGTTTTCATCTTGTACAGCATTACCAATCATGAATAATTGAATTAAAAACAGTGGTACAGAAAAGTAGCAAACAGCCTTTTTGACATAATCTTTGTAGACCTTGTTGTAACGTGCTTGTGCTTACTTACTGTTTATGTCTTGTTTGGGGTTTTATTTTGCTGTTTTGCCTTGTTTCACAAAAGTGGACCTAAGCTTGTTTTTTTGGGGTTTTTTTAAGTAGTATTTTAAACCCTTGTTTTTTCTTAACACATTGAGCACAATAAAATAAACATTCCCCAGTAAACTATTTGGTAAAATCCTTGCCCAAGCACTTGCAGTTCACAACTTTCAATGCTGCTGGCTCTTGCTCCTTCTCAGTTCTGCTTCCCTGAACTTCTTGTCTTCACAGGGAAGAGTTAACAGTGGACAGTGCAGCCTCCAGCCAGTCTGTTGAAGTGGAAGTTCTGTAAAAATGTAAGGCTAAATCTACTCGCACTTCCATTCTAAGACTATTCTATCTACCTTGTAAAGCAAAGATCTACATACTTACCTACTCTGAAGCTGCTCTGGTCTTGTCCCATGATCCGCTGTCAGCAAAGGCATCAATGTAGAGGAGGGGCAGCCAACAACAGATGCTCCATAGCAGGGCTGCTGTTAGAAACCACATGGCCCCATACAGCTGAACTGACAGAGTCCCCTCCAAAAACAAAACAGAGTTTAGGATGCTTCAGGTATGAATGAATACTGTGTACCAATCACTCATTGTGTTCATTCATTCAAGAAAGGGGCTGGTAAATGTGAAAATACTGTATTGACTGGGTATTGACCAGACCCATCCCCCACACTCCATTCTGAAGAATCCTATTGTATGCTTGCAGCTGCCGATGGGAAGCAGAGGAGGGAAGCCAGCAGTACTGCAGGGGGTGGGGGCACACAGGGGGGCCTGGGCAGCAGAGGGAAACGTATGGTGCACAGGGAGGGTGATGGGTGCAGCTGGGGGGGGGGGGCAATTACTGGAACTGATCCCCTGTATGACTATTTGTGCAGCAGCTGGGAGGGAGAGGAGAAGAATCTAGTTTTCAGCTGCTGCAGGAACAACCAACATACTATGGGGGTAGCTCAGGTGGGGGATCACCTTCTCTGGGAAAAAGGTAGTCCAGACAGCAGGGCTTTCGTAAAATCTGACTTGTCGTCAGTTTTATTTAAAAGGTTGCAAGCATCAAAAACAAACAAAACAGAAAATAAATCCTTGCCACCCAGGCACTAACTAAACACAGAAGATTCCTATCTCATCGGTGAAGGGCTTCTCCCTGTCACCAACAAAATCAAAACTTCTTGCTCCAGTCCTGCCTTATTTATACCACCTGCTGGTGGTCACCAGTGGACCGCAAAATCCGGTCCAGAACCACCTCTGCCATAGTGACCTGGAAAACCTGGACTGGACTCCACCTTAATGTCCTAGATATGACCGCATGAGAGGTGACACATAGGGGTTTATTTACTAAAGCTGGAGAGTCCAAAATCAGACTCCCTTCTGCATAGAAACCAATCAGCTTCTAACCTCAGCTTGTTCAATGAAGCTTTGGCAATGAAACGTGGAAGCTGATTGGTTTCTATGCAGAAGGGAGTCTGATTTTGGACTCTCCAGCTTTAGTAAATAAACCCCATAGCGTCCATCGATCACCTCGCCTTTCGTACTGTCACAATACACATATGTAAATATCACTGCAGTCATCAGGAGCAGGATGGTTTTGGTTTGTTATTTGGTGGTAAATTATGATAATAGCAAGAAATATACAGCTAAGTACTTTTTTTTACCACTTTGGGTCACTTTTCCTTTGATAATAAAAAAACAGGAGATCATTATTACCATTTAGCAAAAGCAAGCTCAATTTGTTCTGAAAAAACAAGGTATAATCCACTTGGATACACAAAGTAGTTGTGGCGATGTGTACAGTTTCACTAACACATGTCAAAGCTGCAAAATTGTGCCTAGGCATTGACATATGTTTTACCCATAGGCGGAAAGGGGTTAAAGGAGAAGTACAGCCAAAGCTCGTTTGGCTGTACTTTTCCTGTGGATCATAGGAGTGCAGTTCATTCTGCACTCCTTTGATCCGTTGTTGGCTGATGTCACAGAGCCGACCCAGGCTGTACAAAGATAGTGACCATATGGTCAGGATCCACCCAGGAACCTGGAGCACCACCTGGCTCAGATTGACCAAGAGCCGAAGCCAGCTACTTACACCCCTTCCACAGCCCAGCGGTCCAGTGAGCACTGAGGGGCGACAGAGCAGACAGTAGTGACTGACATTTACCACTCTCTGCTCAGTGCACCAGGGAGAACTGAGTGATCAGTGGTGTCTGATCGCTCAGTTCTCACCATTAGAGTCAGCGGGGTTCAGATACAACATCAGTTCAATGCTGCATCCACCTAGGTAAGTGTGATTTAAAAAAAAAAACACTTCTGTTGTAATACTGTATAGAGTGAGTGATTCACCATCTGTGAATGTCACATTCACTGCTCTAAAAAATATGCCATTTAGAGTTCAATAAAGCTTTGTGGGACAAGAATATTCCTCTTGTAAAACCTAATTAACATCAATGCAGCTCGCTTTTCTACTAAGATTATTTATAAGGGATGGTACATGTCACACTTGTATACTAATGCTCGGTCTTGCTGCCTGTTTATTCTCTATCTACGTTTTCTGTGATAAGACGCATGGCATTTATACTCCTGGGGATACATTAAATAACATGAATAATTGGAACAAGATAAATATATGTAAATATAAGGAGACACATTTCCATATTATTGTCTGTAAGCCACACGCCTATTGCTAAATGGTTCTGACATCAACTTGTTTCATTTCAAAAGTTTGTTGAAAGCACACTTTGACCAATACAGACATCACATCTTATTTTCCACCAGCAGAGAAGCCTTCTAGTTTACACTTTGTCAACTTCTTTTTCTTCCCCTTTCAGTTTAACAAATGATCACATGCACACCAGCTAAATGTCTAATAAATCCTTAGGCGAATCAAGGATGGTTTGTGCGGAACTGACTTTAAAAATGTTTGATGGAACGTTGCCCTAGTCTGTGAATAAGTTGTCACATTGGATTTATTACTGCTGCTGCCATTACAAAGATGTGCACTTAGGTCCTTAGGGATCAGTCTTTCTGTAAAGAATATGGTTGACTATTGCAGTGTCACATTCAATCAATTATTTACAGTGACGTTCTGCAGCTACCAAAGTTTGCTGTAGCCCCCACATTGAAAACTTTTCTCCTGTTACCTTGTTTTTCACATAGGAGATATGTTTTTTTTTCTTTTTTTAAATTGATTGAGTGAATTATAATGGAGCTGCATTTTGACCTTTTGTCTGTTATCCTTGTAAAAGAATGTATCTACAAGAAACGCAATTTATTTTCTAATCCAATATACAGTAGCATGTGGTGCAGAAGGGGCCTTAAAAAGCAAAGACTCTAACTCATCCATTAATACTCAATGCACAAAAATGAAATGAAATACAAACACCTGCATTCATATGAAAAACATAAAAAAAATATAATAATGCTAAGAAAAAGAATTCACTGGTACTGAATAGCGTAGAATAACCAAATACTGAAACACAGTATAGAGTTCCTCTTGTATAACTATTGTTTTTATGAGGAACCCCTGCGTTATTAATTTAAAAAAATTGAACTGCCAGTATGGAGAGAAGTGATTTTCCATTACATATTTGCTAGGTACTTCTTTAAAAAAAAATTTGTCTAGCAGTGATGGGGAAATACTGAATTTTATAATAAAAATACAATGACTGCCCAAGGAAAGTAGGTGGGATTGAGCACTTATTATTCTTCCATTAGACATACCCTTCCGCTGGTACAAAAAGGAAGGGTATAAGATCTCATTTTGCCTGTTTGTTAGGACCTGCCCTATCAGCAGCACACCAAAACCACACTACTTCACTGCATGGGGAAAGAACCTAAATCATCAAATATCTGCTAATGGCTTTTACATTGGGCCAGTTATATGGATATAATAGGGCAGCACAGTGGCTAAATGGTTAGCACTTCCGCCTGGCAGCACTAGGGTCGTTGGTTCAAATTCCAACCGCGGCACCACCTGCCTGGAGTTTGCATGTTCTCCCTGTGCCTGCGTGGGTTTCGTTTGGGTTTTCTGGTTTCCTCCCACACTTCAAAGACATGCTGGTAGGTTAATTGGCTCCTGTCTAAATTGGTCCTAGTATGTGTATGTATGAATGTGAGTTAGGGACCTTAGATTGTTCACCCCTTGAGGGTTAGGGACTGATGTGAATGTGCAATATATACGTAAAGCACTGCGTAAATTGACAGCGCTATAAAAGTACCAGAAATATAATAATACCTTTTTGTCTGGTTCTGGGAATAAATAAATTACCCCTGGGTGTTAGTAAAACTATATATTGTCACAACTACTTTGTGTATGCAGATGGGTATACATTGTTTTTTCACAACAATTTGGGCTTTCTTTTGGTAAATGGTAATGGATATCTCCAGATTTTTTTTATTATCAAAGTAAAACTGACCCAAAATAGTATTTTAGTATTTTTTTTAAACTTAGCTCTGTATTTCTTATTACCATAATTTACCCCTGGGAATAAATAAGGGAATTAAACTTGGAAATAAAGTCCTTGTGCAACTTTAAATTGGATTATGCCCTCTTTTTTTCTCGTAGTTCCCTTTCCCTATGAACAATAAAAACATCTTTAACTTTTCACAATTAATGACCTACTTTTTGATCAGTGAATGCTTTTATTTTGTGAAACATCATCAACTCTCTGTGTTTACTGTGTCCAGTGTCAGTCGTAGGATCAAAGCAGGTGGTGCGCATCATATCTGATGAATTATGAACTATAGTTCCTGTCATTCCAAGGGAATCCAATGACGTGCTAATGGCTTCCAATCACTGGCTATAGATACGTCATGACCAGGAGATGTAATCATACTCAACTACAGAAGAGAACAGTGTTGTTACACATTACCGTGATCCTTCAGTAAACTACAAATAATATCCATTTCTTTTCATGGAGAAAACAGTGGTGCTCAGTCACAAAAACCGGAGGAAACAGAAACAGGGTAAATATAGGCTGAAAAATGAAAGGGCCAACACTCTGGCACAATGCAAAGATGTACCTTGCTAATAAAATTGTATTCCTCCTACGTTCAACATAAAGTGGAGTTCCACCCAATTTTTGAAGTTGTGCCCCCTGCGTTGCTGACCACAGTGTCAGTAATGTTTGGAATCTTTTATTTTTTTTTTCAAAGCATATTACCTTTTTTGTCCATTAAACAGGTCCACTTCCATCATATCCAGCCACCTGTTGGCTCCTGGCATATAAGTGTCATCAATTCCAGGAGTCAATGGACAGCCTCCGCTTCTAGCATCGTGATATTTCCAAACCGGAAATGACGAGATGCCAGGTGGATATAAGCGGTGATGACTGCACCACACTTTGCACACACTGCGCATGCGTGAGATCGGGAGGTGCATGCTGGGTAGCCATCAGCACCATATCCCGGAAGGAGCTACGAGCGAGCTTCACTGATGATGGGAGCACACTTGCTACAGAGTTGACAGTGAGTACATTACATAACAAAAAAGACTACATTTAATATGTATATTGGAATGTGTCATTTAAGCTGCGACCATCGCATGGGGTTTTTTTTAGGGAAAAAAAAGGCTGGAACTCTGCTTTAAGTCTCAGTTCACACTAGTGTGACTGATGTGACTTGAGTTGCGCAGATTCGCATGACAAGGGAATCTCATTGTTGTCAATGGTGTCCATTCTAATCAAGTCGACTCAACCTGATATGACTTTAGAAAAGGTTCCTGCACTACTCTGCTGCTTTTTATAGTGCGACTTGGACCCATAGAATATACAAGGTTGCACAGCAAATTGCATCAAAGTCTCAGTAGTGGGAACAGGGCCTTAAACTTTAAAATATAGGATGTAACCAATTATAGCTTTAGCTTTGGCTTAGATGGAGTTTGGAACAGTACGGACTTCCATTATGCTTTTATTTCTGTTTGTGTCTCTCTTTGGGAGACTTTCCTGTACTTCTTGTCCCTGAGACAATGCTCTCCTTAATGCAGTATGGTGGGCTTCTAATAGAGCTTACCTGCAGGTACAAGGAATATCTCCTAAATGTGCACCATTTAGGATATATTCTCTGTTGCTGCAGCCAGTTACATCACCAGCGCATGCTCTCTGAAGAGATGGCATACTCATGCCTTCCCTTCAGAACTCTGTGCCGCAGCCATGACTCTCATGCATATGCGCAGGAGTGACGTTGTTGCGGCTCGGCCATTCAAACAGTCGGAACCCACAAACCCGGAAGGAAGACTGGATGAAGAAGGAAGCCCTGTCAGCGGTGACAGCATACCACTGGAGAGCTTTGTTTTAAGGTATTTCATAATGTGCTATGCATACTAGCACATTATGTTATTACCTGTTAGGATTACACTAGTAGAATTTTTATTCCAAATGTTTCTTTTTTAAGAAGGTTTGTTCGATTTCTTAACCATTAGTGGGTCAAATTGACTTTAGTTTGCGACTGCAGTTCTCAGGAAATTTGGAGGAGCAGGATGAGAGATTTTTCTCAAACAAATTTCAATTTACATGGATTTTATTTGCGAATATCCACTTGTTGCTAAATCAAATGTTAACAGCAAATTCAATTTTTTAATATTTTTGAATTACTTTTGTGAAACCATAATATGTAGTGGGAGCTTTGTACTAATTTTTCAGGTTATTTTCTGTGAAAATCTACTAGTGTATGGCCAGCTTTACATAAAAAAAAACAGAAATGAAATATTTACCAGAGGATCAAACCCCACACCACTCCATGTGTTACCACGCGTGTATGTTGCTTTAAGAAAATGTATGTGGACAGGCAATTTTGAATACCCGACTCATTTTTATTACACAGATCCCTATCACTAGTGTATTTGTGTGTTGGGATGCTATTCTGAATAAAAGTATATGTGAACCTTTACCTTGCAAAACAACCCTATCAGTTTCAAATTGAAATGAAAGGCAAAACATTTGTGTATACAAAAAAAAATTATAAATACATTTTCTCTTTTTTATAAGTGATCACATACCCTCTGCTCTAAGTTGCAATAGCTCAGAGAGCTGGGGGAGGAGAAACAGCAGTACACTGGTCTTCCTAGTGAATGAGTGTGTGTGTGTGGGGGGGGGGCACTGTCAGCCCAGGTCTGATCACTGGAGGAGAGCAGGCTGAGTTCTCAGCACAGCCATAAAACTTCCCATGCTGTGCTCCCCTGCCTAGTGTGGTCAGTTTTTAATAGGAGAGCAGAGGGACTGGCAGGAACATGATTTCATCCAAATGAAACAATACAAAGAGAACGGGATACTTTTTCATACAAGTACATGGTACAGCAGGCACATATCAGGAATATGAAATGTTAGGTTTAGATATTCTAATGTGCATTGTGGTAATATGCTCTAAGTCCTGGTTCACACTGGATCCAATTTTGAAATCATGATATATTCACCTGAACTGTCAAGATCAGCTCTCAAAAGCCGTGTACTGACGATCCGATTATTGTACGATCGTGTGTACTAGGCATTAAAAGCACACATCCATTTTCCTTATGCTCATATTTTGCTACAACTGCTATTTTTCTTTGAACTTGGGGGCCCTAAGTTGTTTATGGTCCTAGCCACTGTGAACCATTGAGGTTTTCTGAAGCAAAACAATAGCCTTTCCAGTTCTCATTTGTTACGTTGTATGTAATACATACATAAAAATAAAAAAGAAATTGTTGTGACTGTATAACAAGAGACATGAGTGCTCTTTTCCTAGACTGAAATGGTTACTTAACCTATGGCTAGTTCATGTTCCCCCTCTTTCAGTAAATATTCTTTTTCTGTTTATTTTTTGCCAATAGTGGGTGTGTGTGTTTTACAAACTTTGAGATCTGGAAAGCAATGCCTTAGACTATGGTTTAAATCAGTTCAAGTTTCATGTGGAATGTAGTTATTGTATCATACTTGGCTAAACTCCCTTCTAATAAAAAAATAACATCTTGTATGTTCCCTACCATCCTTGCCTTCAGAATTCCCTTTTGATTCTAAAGGTTACATATTGTGATTTCATTGTAACAGTAAGTAGATTTCTCACGGATTTTTGTAGGCCTACGAGCCAATATCTTTGTTACAGTAAAGACCAGTCTAGAAAAAAGATTGTTTAAAAGGATACAAGGCAACAAGATACTATTTACTGTGATGCATACTCTCTCAAGTAAGCAATAATACTGTACATTTTTGTTAAAATGACCCTGTAGTATTTTAATGGGCCAAAATAATTAAAATCAGTCAGCCAGAGGTGTATCACATAAGCTTTTACAGTACCATGGGAGCCCCAAACTTCAGATTCTTGTTATTTCAAATCTCAACCAGTTTCTGTTGTCCATTGCCAGTACCACCCTATTGGCCCATTGTTCTGCCAATTTTATTTACAGGTCAGTACGGGATAGCAGAGCCAAACTTTTGGTTACTGCAATCATTCGGGATTTACTTAGCAAAGGCAGATTTGACGTTCATGGGAATCTGTGCAAAGTGTGAGTACACATGCAGAGACTAGGGATAAGGAAATCTCCCTGGGTTCAGTTCAAGAACCGATTTGTAAATTTTACTCAGAATTTGAAGTTTGTGAACCTGGTGGTGAATCCCATTGTAGTCTATAGGGTGGCAAAATGCAGCATTCAATTCTGGCCATTTTTAGGGCTAATAGGCAAACTATGTTCAAGCAAAGGGTATAGGAAGCATTGGCGGACATGCCAAAATTGTAGAAAGGAAGAAGAAAATTTCTCACCCTACACAGAATTTTTAGCTTTCCCTAACAACTCCAACTCTCACTGACAAATATGGTGTGAGCCCACCCTTTTATAGAAAGGGGACTGGGTTATCCATTCCTTCAAATTATAGTCTTTTGTGACTCAGATGACCAGGACAGGCTGTCTACTGCATTAGGCTTCTTGCACATGGGCACCTGTGCCTGTAGAATCTGGCATATTTCCCATGCCTGGAAAACCAAGGTTCTGTGTACAGTCACCCATAGTATGAATGGCTGTGCATGGCTGTACTCAGGTACAGTGCTCATGTAAACATGAGCATAGAATACAAGTGTATGCAACAAATAGAACATTTTCCTCCGTTTTCTTTCCCTCTGGTTTTCTTTTCTTTTTTTTACAATAAATTAATTGAACGCAGAGATCCCAGAGGCCTTTTATGGCTCATGGCCCACAAATGTCCTCAGGACTATTGTACAGTGGTTTTCCTTCTCTCCCCTCTCCTCCTTCCCTTGCCATTTCTCCTCTTTCCTCTCCTCTTTTCCCCACTGTACAGTTGTTCATACAACTTTATTTACTGTTGTTGACATATGCTGTTTTGTCATTACCAGGCTTATTTTATCTCTGTCCCCTCATGGGCTGGGCTAGTATTTGTATTCTACCGTTGATTGGCATTATCTCTAACAACTATATGATCAAGGTCTGAGACCCTACTAACTTTACTGTTTGCTCATTTGATAATGGGTCATCCTCTGATTGTCACTTGGAGGTGGAATTCCTGTTTTCTGTCATATTGATTTTTTGTGTAATGACATCAGTTTGCCTGTTCTACTTGTGCTTTTGCATTCCTCTAATAAAAACATTGAAATACAAAAAATAGAATATTTAAATTTTTTTTTTAAACCCATACACAGTATCAATGTTTATGGGAGCACCGACAGATAGTTGAAGACTACTATGCACAGCTATTCATGTCTGTGGTCAGCTGTACACAGCACCTAGGCTATCTGGGTGGCGGGAAAATGCCAGAATTTTTATTTCATGGGCTCACATGCCTGTCTGTAAGAGGCCATATAGGTTGTTTCTTATTTCTGGTTGCAAATATTTCAACTGAAAGTTCAAGATTGTTACCTTTGCAGATCCTGAGGATTCTCTGTTGCATTAGGTTTGCAATGAATCTTCAGGATGCACAAACCTCATCTATAACATAAAATGGAATGTGCAGTGCTATACAGATAAACACACTATCATAGATATGGCAAAAAAGAAGAAGTCCTATAAACTGAATGGTAAACAGTTCAAGGTAATATATATATGATTTCAATCCAAATGGGTATATTCCAGTGATGCAGTATATATGACTTCAATCCAAATGAGTACCTAGGGTGGTGAAGTCTCTCCCTTTGTTCAGTTCCTGAACATGGAGAAGATGAGAGATGTTCCTGGTCAGCTTGGTGGGAGCTGGCAGTGAATCATGGCTGCCAACAAGTGATATTTTGCCCTCTTAGCAATCCTGTTCCTTATAAGTAGCCATCTGTTCCAGGTTTACTAATTAGCCATAGGCCAATGATTACTTAAAGGATAAGGTCACCTAATTGAAAAATGAATAAATGCATAATATTTTTGCAGAAAAAAAATATGCATTTATTATCCCACTCTGTTTTGTCATAATTTGGTCCACGCCACACCCTAATTTTGGGTTGCCTTTGCCAACGAGTCTTTATATTTAGAATCATTATTATTAATCTTAATTTATTATTATTATTATTAGATTTTTTTATTCCATCAACATATTATCATTTCCGACATTCCTTATCACCCCATCCCTTTTTCCCTTTTCCCTTGCATGTGCCTTCCTCTTCCCCCCGCTTATTTGCATATAACTCTGTATCATAACGATCTGTGTTCCCCAAGATGTACCAAGAGACATTGCCATTATTATGTGAAGAACACACACTAGAACATTATGTCAGCATATTGTTGTTTTATTATGTCAGTCAGTCTCTGTCTCTACTCTGGAGATGCTCCGATCCCTATCCACCGATCCAAGCTGCTGACACTTTCCCCCAGATGCCATTCAAAGTTAAATCATCCCGCCCCATCCAGTCTTCTGCCTATAAAGCACAAGAGTCCCCGACGGCCAATCAGGTCTGCAGAAGAAGCAAGTGCTTCGAAACACGTCACCTGACCCTGTTCCTGCCTTGCCATTGGTCGCCCACCGAGGTCCCGACTTCCTTGCGGTCCATACTGGTTTCGGTGCCATTTTCAAAAACTCTCTGCATCGCTGACTACTGATGGCTGCATCTCTGCTCATCCTGCATGACCAGGTCCCATCTACACATCACTGGCAGACTGAGTGCTTACCAGACGCATTCTTTTACAATGCTTTAACACTTCTTACGTTTGTAACCGTTTGTTTTCAATACATTTTTAACCCTCTACACTGAGATAGGCACCCCCTTGTGTCCGAGGACATGTCAGTGGATTAAGAGAATGCTCATCAGTGCTCCCACAGCCTATTGAAACTACAATTCTATCTGACCTGGTGGAGGATGGTACTTGTAGTTTATTCATTCATAGGCAGCTGTGTGGGAAGAAGATCCCCACCTGCTGGGATGGGGGTTAGTGGGAGAGGAGGAAGGAGCTGGAACATGCTACATGTTCCACCCTAAATATGGGTAGAAAATGTAACATGTTTCAGTTGTGAACTTATTCTTTAAATATTCTAAATATCTTGTGCTAGCCATTACTTTTTGAAAAAACAGAATTTCCTGGTTATACTATATTACTGTCATTCATATTGAAAAAAAAATCAGAGGTTATTTCATTCTTTGCTACTCTATTGAAAACAAAGAGAAGAGATGTGTAATAGATGGCACCAAAGACGTGACGTGGTGAGACCACTTTTCGCCCGGTAAGAAAGAGCTAGCAGATATAGTGCTTGAATTAAGAGGCTGCCCCTTTTTGAAACAAAAAATCTGCCCGTTACTTTAGCCTATGCCAGTGCAGAACATTTAACAAACATGGTATATTTGCTTTTCATAAAATTATCCATCTTATACATTTTTGGTAATTTAAACAAGAATGATCCATAAGTACTTTATCACCGAAAAAGAAGACTAAACCAATTGGATGTATTTTATTATGTGCCTTATCTAATCCCACATTGAATCAATTTTCATCCACTTCGAGTGTCAAATCTTGAACTTTTCAGGCAAACCACAAATTCCCCAGAAAACAGACTTTTCAAACTGTTTTCATTTGAGGCAAGCTGTGTTATGTTCATAAGTCTAAACATCCACCGCACAGTACAATAATTGGATTTGGAAAAGATTTCTTTTCGAAGAAACTGTTTCTGTAGAACATGCACAGCACTGATGTAGTTCATGTTAAAAAGTAAAGTATCATTTCTATGTAATACACCTCCTTTCCTGTTAAAGGAAAACTGTACAGAGAGAACATGAAGACTAAAATTCCTAACCTTATCTTCTACAAATGAGCGTTGCCTGGCTTTCATGATTATGGCATGGCGCAAGCAATCAGTTCTGACTTTGCCTTCACCTGTTGCATGTTTGCTCCACTTCAATGAATCAAAGTGTTTAACACAAAGCCAGATATTAGGATTTTCAGAAGGAGGTTAGCAATGGTAGCCAGCATGCTTCTCATATGCTTTAACCACTTGCCTTCCAGAGGATTTACCCCCCTTCCTGACCAGGCCATTTTTTGAGTTACGGCACTGCGTTACTTTAACTGACAATTGCACGGTCATGCATTTGATCTCCTGTGCGGTTTTTATTTTTTGCACTATAAATAAAGAAGACCAACAATGTTGAGAAAAAAAACAATATTTTTGACTTTTTGCTAATAAACATGTAAGGTAAAAAAATAAAAAAAATAAAATTTCATCATAAATGTAGTCCAAAATGTATTCTGCTACATGTCTTTGCGAAAAAAAAAAAAATTCTGATATGTGTAAATTAATTGGTTTACGTGAAAGTTATAGCGTTTACAAATGGCGGTACATTTTTTTTTTCACGATCGCGATCAGCGACTTATAGCAGGACTGTGGGACTGTGGCGGGCATTCTGACACTAGGGGGAACTGACTTGGTGTCACTGACATTCCCAGTGACACCAATACAGTGATCAGTGCTAACAAAAAGCACTGACACTGTAGTAATGGAACTGGGCAGGAAAGGGTTAACATGTGGGGCGATCAAAGAGTTAAATGTGTGCTGTTTTACTATGTTGACTGTGAATGTTTTACACTGTAAGCACGCTGCTTTGTATGGATCTGCTATGCAGAGCCATACAAAGCAGTGTGCGGGAGCTGACAGGGGAGAGATCTGTGTTGTTTATACACAGGTCTCTCCCCCATCGGTAATACTCAGTGATACTCAGTGAGGAATCGTCAACCAGGACCCAATGATTGGCAGCCGAGGCTGCAAATGGCGGTGCACGCCGCCTACCCTTGACTGCTATAGGGTGGTGCGGAAACGGTTAAAGTATATGGAAACAATCACCTTATAAAACAACCCATTCCATTTAAAATAGAAATGAAGGGCAAAATATTTGTGTATAGATATACAACTGCATAAAGGGTTTAGAGAGCTGGTGGAGGAGAAACAGCTGTATACTGATCTTCCTAGTGAATGGCTGTTTGTGGGTGTGTGGGGGGGCGTGTCAGCAGAAGCGTAATCGTTGGAGGAGAGCAAGCTGTGTACTCAGCCCAGCCAGAAAACGGCTCATGCTGTGTTCGCATGCCTAGCATGGTCAGTTTTCAATAGGAGAGCAGGGTAACTGGCAGGAACACCAGGGATTTCACACAAAGGAAGCAATACAAAGAGAGCAGGATATTTTTTAATAAAAGTACATTGTACAGCAGGCACATATCAGGAATAGGAAATGTTAGGTTTACATATCTGTACTAACAGTATTGTCTTCCTGAAAGTCACGTTCTCAACTGCAGCCCAACTTCATGTAGGTTAAAACTTTTATATTTGTAAGAAGCCCTGCTACTTCTAAATGGTCATTTGCCCAAAAGCATAATTGGGTGCAGTTTTTCATTATCATGGAGGCAGACCATTTTCCCTGAACACTCACATTAATGTTTTTCATCGGTGCCTTGTCAAATCTTTATACTTTCACAGTTTGTCTATTAGTAGCAGTGTCTGTGTCAATATCTGCTTCCTCCAGTTTTGCACTTTTAATGCTGGATTCATGCTTCCGTTGCTGTATTTTAAAAGGTGTTTTTTTTTTTTGCTAATGTGCAAAATACAGGGTTTATACAAACAAAGGAAACACTACATGATTTGCAGGCGTGAAAGTGACCTCATGTTTCATGTTGAAAGTGGAAGTGATGTAACATTCTTTTGCTTTCACTGTGTGATGAAACACCAAGCTAATGGGTAGAAAGCCTAACTTTTGGTATTCACTGCATGCGCTGCTAGTAATACACGTGATCGAGTTTTTGTACAGCTAAGGCTTCCAGAAGGTAGATTCAAATAGCAGTCATTTTTTTTTATTATCTGCTGGTAGCTCAAGTAGCAATTTGTTTCCTTTTTTTAAAATAATGCCTCTAAGTCTAGGTTCACATACATGCAGGTGCGGTTGATGCGTGTTTTTAATGTGTTTTTTTTTCAGTGTGCCTTTGTTTAATTTTTGATTTGTTTTAATGCTTCTTCAATTTTTTTTTGTAGGCAGAGGAGACTGATTACAAAAATTTTGGTTAATCCAAAATAAACAATCACTCTAGTCTAAATAATACTACAGTATATCCCCTAGATGCAAAAAGTTCCACTTTCTCTCCCAAAAGCTCAAAATAAACAAAGAGAGGAGACTGATTGTTAACCCCTTTACACCAAATTAACACATATATACTGCGACAAAAGGGTGGATTTTAATGCCCACATGCTGCAGATATGCACCGCTGGATGGCCAATATTTATATGCTCAGAGCACACTGATTGCACTGCCCCAGCACAAAGACCAAACTGCCGAAAACAGCTCTCGGTCCCGACTAAAGATTGGTAGCTGGTGGGACCAGCTTCTAATCATGTGTCCACTGTGACACGCAACCACAGTGGTCACTCGACTCTGGATACTTCCTGCCCCTTGAGCACTCAGAACTTTTAAAAGGGACGCCGGGTGGGAAGGCGTTAAACACAAATCGCTTCCAAAAAAACATATACATTCATTTTTGATCTGGCTCCATTGAAGATTTCACGCACCATGCTGCATGTAAAAAAGTCCCTGTGCTTTTTCAAAAAATTCACTACAGGAAGCTGCATAGAATATGAATGGGTCCCATGGGAAATAATGTTAGGGCTCATGTACATGCGGCGTTTGGAAAACTCTTCTGAACAATGGAAACTGACTGCTGGAAAACGTAGGTTAAAAAAGTCTGTTTAGCCGCGTTTGCATACCATGTTTATGCGCGTTTGCGTTTAGAAGTATTTTTTAAAGATAACCTCATTAGACCCTCCCAAATGCCCAGAATGCACTGAAGAATATTAAAATTATAACTATTTCAGACATTTTGAGAGAAATAGAGAGAGCAGAAGCAGAGAGATCCGTATGTGTTGAGATGACCTGTCTTTTCTGGTTGTATTCACTATGGATCCCATCATGAGCATAATGCTGCACATTCTACCATTTTTTCCTTCACGCAAAACCTGGAACTGACTGCGCTGGTGTACTAAGTCCATTTGAATACATGGAAAACACTTTGCATGCATTTCTGATGATGAAAAAAGGCTCTGGACAGCATCTGGATATGGAACAGTTTTTAACGCTTCTAAACGCAAACACTTATAAACGCAGTTAACCACGTTTACAAGCATTTGGCGTTTGAAACGCCGGTAAAATCTACTCCTGAACGCAAGTTTGGTATGTTCAAAAAAAGACTGTAAACTCAACTGCCTGTAAATGACTGTAAAGGACGATGTGTACATGGACACATAGGAAAACATTAGGCAGAGTTCAGGGGCTGCTGGAAAAAAAACGCTCAACAGCTCCCGAACGTCGGTTTAGCAGCTGCAGTGTACATGAGCCCCTAAGTGGATTGTGGTGCACTTCTGCAGATCTACAATCACTAAAAACACATAGATGTGAAAAAACAGCAATTGCAAAGAGAAGTTTAGTTCACCAAACTTGCTTATCAATCCTACTGGTCACTAGTCCTTTGCCTTCTGCTTGTAATTTTGTGGGTACAGCTCCCGCATCCTATCTTTAATGGTGTCAAGTCATTTTCTTGGCCAATAAATGAGCAACAAGATATTTACGCAGAAAATTATATCAGTTTGATCAATTTTGCTTGTGTTATCTGTTTTAGTTATGCTTGTTATTGTGGCTCTTTCTTCATTGGGTCCATTATGCTGCAACGTTTGGTTATATTTCTTCACCAATTGAAAAGACAACTGTGTTGTTATAGCTTGATCGGTGTAAGTTCGTCTTGGTAATAGTCTGAATGCCTCAGATTATTTTAAGAAACTATTTTGTTTCTCAGCTTGGGATACTATTTTAAAGTAATAGTAAAATATTGCTGATACATACAAAGTTTGAAATGACTCTGGGTGATTGAATTTTTATTGCCTGTGCTTAGTTTATTGCCTATATTGTAAACAGTATTTGAGAACAGACATTTCCTATTCTATGCATTTTAATAAAGACACTGCAATAAATTTTATTTTATTTTTCCTATTCATATAATGTAATATCTGTCTGCTTTTACATTTTTCACCTTATCTGCTACAATTTCAACATTTCAGAGAAATGATATGCTCTGCCCTAGGATAAAACACTGCTGGATATCATAGACGAGAGTGTGACACATAATGTCATGTTATAGGTATTTGGTACACAAAAATAAGGTGACTCTGTGTTGCCATAAATGTCAGTGAACTAAAGGTAAAGCCGATTAGTAGGCAACACATGAAACCAGGTTATCTGTAGCATTAAAGTGTTACTAAACCCACAACAGTAAAATCAGTCTGTACTGTATATGCAGTAAAGCATGCTTGTTATACTCACTGTGGAACCTAAGGAGTTAATCCTCTGCATTGTGTAAAAATACTTTTTTATCCTGTCTTATCTGATCATCCCCTTCTTACACTGTCCCCAATCCATCTGCTGTTAGTACAGAGCTCGTCACTCTGTACATGCTCAGTTTAGTGTGTATTGCTTTTTTTTATTTGGGAGGGTACATGTGATCAGTATAGGGCCAATCAACACTGTCCAGACAGAGGGTCAGGGGTTATACAGTCTCATAGGACATTCTACAAGCTTTAACCAGTGCTCAGCTGGACATTGATAGAAGTCACAAGGCTTCTATATACTGCCGATTAGTGTTGGGCTAATCGACTCAAACTCAAACATGAGCCGGTTGTATGCTCAGCGAATATATGAACAGCAAGGGCGTTTGGCGAGCTGTGTGATTGACTTTGGATCTACTTGGGGGTACATTTTTTAATTTCTGTTTTTAATAAAGGACTTCTCAAAGTCTGTGTACTGTCATTTTTTACAGTACACTTTTTTTGTGAATGAGGTGCGGTACCATGTACCCCATACTCATTCACATGGGGGGGTGGGATCTGTGGGCCCCCTTGTTAATGGGGGCTTCCAGATTCCAATAATACCTCTGCCCACAGACCCCCAAAACCACCAACCATGGTTGTAGGGAAGAGGCCCTTGTGCCCATCAACATGGGGACAAGGTGCTTTGGAGGGCCCAAAGCACCCCTCCATGTTGAGGGCATGTTGCTTAGTATGGTTCAGGAGGGGTGGGGGTGCTCGCTCATCCCCCCCCTTTTTTGCTATCATGCTGGTTTATAATATAATCAGCATATAGCTCTGGTGAGTGTATTCATTTCATCTGGTGTCGGATTTGCACATGGGTGTTTGTTTCAAGACTGACATTAAGTTGATATTGGACTATCACTGTTTATGGTGGCTGGACTTATGTTTATATTTATGTATTTTATTTGTTATTTTTACTATTTATCCTTGCATTTTTTGTGAATAATTAGCGCACTCTTTATTTATACACCCTTTTCTGACCTGCCTGGTTGCTTGCTTGGATAAGGGTCTGGTGTGGATTTTGGGGGGATCACCACACCATTTTTAAAAAAATTTGGTCATGGGGGTTACCCTCAAAATCCATACCAGACCCGAAGGGCTTCGTATAGATTGCGAGGGGACCCCATGCCTTTAAAAAAAAATTTTACTTCAAGGCAATGCTGGCAATTCTTTTTTACATTCAGCTGTCAGTGGGGAACCCCGCTGATAGCTGAAACTAAATAATAAATAATGTTTTTAATAGCTGTGTGGTATCTTACCTCATACTCAGATGCTGTAAGATACTGCTTAGTGAATTGTCCCGTGTTCAAAGTTCTCGAGCGAATTTTCGTTATGTTCAACCGCAAACCGAACAGGAAAGTGTTTGTCCCATCACTACTGCTGATGAGAAAAGGTATTTAGCAGTTTATATTTACTACAATAATTGCAATTCCATGTAGTGTGTACTGTGAGAGACCAGATATGGTGAATGCAGGGTCCTGGGTTTAGTAACACTTTAATGTTATTCTTTACAAAAACTACCACAGCCCTCCAAAGAATCCTTCTTTGTGGGGTATGGGCAGTCTAGCCATAACCCCCTGCCCACAAATGACATCATTTGGTGCCTATAACCCATCACCAAGCCCCAGAAGTCATAACTAGAAGGTAGGAGCATTCTTCCAGAAACTATGACAGGTCTTTGAAGAAGATTGCACTAACATTAATGGAAAACTGACACCTTATGGTACCTGCTAGCCTTTTTAACTGAATTTTATGACAGTACAGGGTAATTTAACATACAGTATCTCACGAAAGTGAGTATACCCCTCACATTTTTGTAAATATTTTATTATATGTATTCATATGACAGCACTGAAGAAATTATACTTTGCTACAATGTAGTGAATGTAAAGCTTGTATAACAGTGTAAATTTGCTGTCTCCTCAAAATAACTCAACATACAGTCATTAATGTATAAAATACTGGCAACAGAAGTGAGTACACCCTTAAGTGTGCAAATTGGGCCCAATTAGCCATTTTCCCTCCCCGGTGTCATGTGACTCATTTGGTGTTAACGCTCTCACTCTCTCATACTGGTCACTGGAAGTATAACATAGCACCTCATGGCAAAGAACTCTCTGAGGATCTGAAAAAAAGAATTGTTGCTCTATATAAAGATGGCCTAAGCTATAAGAAGATTGCCAAGACCCTGAAACTGAGCTGCAGCACGGTGGCCAAGACCATACAGTGGTTTACCAGGACAGGTTCCACTCAGAACAGGCCTCGCCATGGTCGACCAAAGAAGTTGAGTGCACGTGCTCAGTGTCATATCCAGAGGTTGCCTTTGGGAAATAGACGTATGAGTGCTGCCAGCATTGCTGCAGAGGTTGACGGGGTGGGGGGTTAGCCTGTTAGTGCTCAAACCATATGCCACACACTGCATCAAATTGGTCTGCATGGTTGTTGTCCCAGAAGGAAGCCTCTTCTAAAGATGATGCACAAGAAAGCCTGCAAACAGTTTGCTGAAGACAAGCGGACTAAGGACACAGATTACTGGAACCATGTCCTGTGGTCTGATGAGACCAAGATAAACTTCTTTGGTTCAGATGGTGTCAACCAGGTGAGGAGTACAAAGACAAGTGTGTCTTGCCTACAGTCAAGCATTGTGCTGGGACTGTCATGGTCTGGGGCTGCATGAGTGCTGCCAGCACTGGGGAGCTACAGTTCATTGAGGGAACCATGAATGCCAACATGTACTGTGACATACTGAAGCAGAGGATGATCCCCTCCCTTCAGAGATTGGGCTGCAGGGCAGTATTCCAACATGATAACGACCCAAAACACACCTCCAAGATGACCGCTGCCTTTCTAAAGAAGCTGAGGGTAAAGGTGATGGACTGGCCAAGCATATCTCCAGACCTAAACCCTATTGAGCATCTGTGGGGCATTCTCAAATGAAAGGTGGAGGAGCGCAAGGTCTCGCTAACATCCACCAGCTCCGTGATGTCGTCATGGGAGAGTGGAAGAGGACTCAAATGGCAACCTGTGAAGCTCTGGTGAACTCCATGCCCAAGAGGGTTAAGGCAGTGCTGGAAAATAATGGTAGCCACAAATAACATTGACACTTTGGGCCCAATTTGGACATTTTCACTTAGGGGTGTGCTCACTTTTGTTGCGAGCGGTTTAGACATTAATGGCTGTATGTTGAGTTATTTTTAGGGGACAGCAAATTTACACTGTTATACAAGCTGTACACTCACTACTTTACATTGTAGCAAAGAGTCATTTCTGCAGTGTTGTCACATGAAAAGATATAATAAAATATTTATAAAAATGTGAGGGGTGTACTCACTTCTGTGAGATACTGTATATTAGTACAACAAAAAGAGATTTGAGGAAGCATATAGATGAATATACCTGTACTGAGAGCAGTCTAGAATTTGACTTTGATCTACTAAGAGAACAGAGGCTTTTTACTTTGCAAAGAAAATGTTCACATCGAAAAGTAGATGTTCACTTTGCACAGTGAATGTTAATAAAAAAGGTGAGCCTGTGAATACTCAATTATGTGTAAGGTAAATTTTTTTAAAAACTGAATTTTTGCTTGGACATGATTGGCTTCACTGTATTAACCTCTTGTTGTCCATGTAACGCATATGCATCCATGGAAAGTTAAGGTTTATGTACTGAGAGCATGCTCACTGTACATTCCCAGCATAGTGATCAAGCCATCATAGACAACTTCTGGTCTCTAGTAATGATCAACAGATGGCAGGGGGTTTATGTGTTTGGGCAGTACTTCCCACCCCCCAAGCATATAAACCAGGTTAAAGGGACACCAGGACTGGGGGGAGGGCTTAACTAAGCTCAGTGAACAATCACTTTGCAAAGCTAACAGCCTTTTTTTGCAAATTTGTACAAGCATTGTTTGTGTGTTTGCAGACATAAGTGTATTTGTTTTGATCAAGTGGAAAACTAGTTACTAGGAGGATAAAATCATGTGAAAAATTCATGTTTTGCACATTTTTCATGCATTCCAATCTAAGTCTATTGAGACCAAAAACAAATGGTGAGGGAGAACACTCCCTGAATAGGTTGGGCAGACGAAACGCGTATATCAGAGCAGGGATATGATGTTTTCCCGCAGTTGGGGCATGCTCGCACCAGGCTTAATGGTGGAGCTGGCACTGTTCTAACACAAGCTGCTTGTACCTTAGTTCTGGGATTAGAACTTGAGCATGTGAGTGTATTGCTGAGGACAACTGTTAAATAAACAGTTGGGAGCCAATATGTTTATCCCTGCTTTCTGCACTTGTATATGAGAGGTGTGAAGAGTGAAATAGCATAACAGTGGTCCATGTGAAAGACGGTGAAGGTGCGTATAAAGGAGTGATGGCAACCCTGCAAGGAGAAGTCAAGGTGCAACCCTTGTGGTATCAAGCTAAGAAAAGAGGAGTGGTGGCAACCACTGTGGAGGAGAAATGATGTAGAGCCTATATGGTGGAGTGGTGTGACCCTCCAGAGTCATCAAGCACATACAGACCCTATACATAGTGGATCTATACATCTGGTAAGTGCATAGTGTGAGTGGAGGTATCACGTTGTGGATAAGAAGGTCACTTGCAAGAGGATGATTGTTGATTGAGGAGTGATGATGGAAACCTCCATATTTGAATGATTGCACAAATAAGGACACAAAGCACTTCGTAGCACTAGACTCTTTACATGTGGCGGAAGAAGATTTAACAAACTGTGAGCCTGATAGAAGGGATGGTGGAAACTTCCAAATGTGAATACTTGCATACATAAACATCTTGAGCACTTTGTTTTCATTGCACGTTATATGATTTATTTTGTATATTGTATTGTTTAAAGCACATAGCACTCTATTTTCACAGTTAAAGTAAATATATGTCTATAGTGCTGTATTTTTACTACTACTAACTTATCGGCGGGACATTAATTGACTAGCTACAGCTATTTAATAGGGTGTACCATAGCCTAGGTTTGCATGCAAACATTTTTCATGCACTTCCATCTAAGTCTATTGAGGCCAAAAACAAGTGATCATGCCCCAAAGAAGCTCCTGTACTTTTTCTGAGCTTTTAGCAACAACAAATCACTTAGATGCGAACAAGCACAATAGATAAACATGGAAAATTGAAAGTCAAGTGTTGAAGTGCAGAAGTGCTTCTAGAAATGTACTTCAATATGCTCAGATGTGAATGGTGGCTAAATACACATTTTAAACAGAAAAAAAATAAAAATTAAATAAAAGAAAATACATATATGGAGTCTTTATAGTCATTTTTGTGTATTCAGCAGAAAGCATTAACCCATAATGTGAAATTACAAATAATCGTTCATTAATCTCTGTGCGGTAAAGTTGCTTTGAATTGGTTACTGTGGATTGCTATGTATCATTGTTGTCCTTTGCACTGACTCACTGGGGCAGATTTACTAAAACTGGTACACTCAGAATCTGGTGCAGCTGTGCATGGTAGCCATTCAGTTTCTAACTTCAGCTTGTTCAGTTAAGCTTTGGCAATAAAACCTGGAACCTGATTGGTTTCTATGCAGAGCTGCACCAGATTTTCTACCATGTAGTTTTAGTAAATAGCCTCAACTGAATACCTTTGATGTTTTTGATTCCACAACATACCCCAACATTTCATATTAGTGATAGGTGTCTGTTGTACCATGTACTTGTGTTAAACAGTATTCTGTTCTCTTTTTATTGCTTCCTTTTGTGTGATATCCCTGGTGAGTCTGTCCTACTGCTTTTCTATTTCAAACTGACCATGCTAGGCACGGAAGCAAATCCATCTCTGCATGGTCAGTTTTCTGATTGTGCTGGGAGGCCATCCTGCATGTCTTTCAATGGTTGAACTTGTGCTGACAACCCAACCCCTCCCACCACACACATACACACACACAGCCATTTACTGGAAAGATCAATGTATGACTTTTTCTCTGCCCTTTGCTGCCCCCAGCTCTCCAAGCCCCGATACATACAGTATATACACAAACATTTTTCCTTTCATTTCTATTTTTAACTGAATGGGCTGTTTTACAAGGTGAGGGTTTACATATATAGTTTACACTTGTAAGCACATATTCACATTTGCTTGCTTTTTTACAGCCTGTGTGTGTGCATGATTGGCCATCACTGTGGCTACGTAATTAGCACTTAAGTCTTACAGCACTGACATGATAAGTTAAAAACCACCATGGGCACTATCTGCATACATTTAGTATTTTCTCATGTAAATGCCATGGGAAAGGAATGATATGTATAACCTGTGTACTCTGTAAAGCATAAGGCATGTGAGTTAGCTGATACTGTGAAAATTACAATGGCATTGTTGCAGATGCAACACAATTACAGTGACAGATTAGCTCAGGTTAGTATACTGAAATGTTTCCAATGGGCTGATGTGAACACCACTAATGATTGCAGTCTTATATGCTAATGAAGCTTTTATGACCTAATTAAGGCACAGAAACCACATTTATACCTTTGAAGTGTGGATGGGCCTGAATAATTCTTTGAAAAGACACCTACTGCAGGCAACAGTTAGGTTTTGAACTCTAGCTGGTAGATAGAAAACAATGCATTTTTATCATTAAATAAATGTAGGTATTGTAATGTGACAGTAAGTTCTTCACAATAGCCTTCAGAGTTGTCCCTGAATTACAACGCACACATCGTATTTCAGATAATAAAGCACAGACATGTCACTACCCCACATATCACAATAGAATATCTTGTTCCTGTATGAATTATGAAGATGCCTGGGTATAGCCTTGTGAAATTGGTATTTATATAGAAGATTTAGGGAGTTTCTTGGGTACCTTTGGGGACATTTGTGTAGAACTAGTGGTATGCACTGGACCCTTTTTGTATCTGCATCCACACTTTATTTTAATGAAAGGGATTTAGCATAAGTCTGTAGATGACTAAATAAATCCATATAGCCAGGTTGGTAGCAATGCCTGCTGTGAGAGAAACACTGGAAGGCTTTCTCCCAGAATGCCCTCTTATGTCTGCTGAAAGTGGTTTCATGAGGAGTAGGTGGTATGTTGCTAAAAATCTGGATTAATCAAGAGCAGGTACACCACTGGAGTAGCTAGAAGAGACATCTGATTTTAGAAGTCTCCCTTAAAGTGCTTGTAAAGGATCCTGTATTATTTGTTAGAAATAACAAGGATGTTATACTTACCTGCTCTATGCAATGGTTTTGCACAGAGCAGCCCAGATCCTCCTTTTCTGGGGTCCCCGCTGGTGCTTCTGGCTGCTCCCCCTTGCTGAGTGCCCCATATCAAGCCACTTGCTTTGGAGGCACCCATTTGGGCCCGGTTCCGAGCCAGCTCTGTGTGTCTTCTGACACACAGAGTGCAATGCGGCCCTGCTCCCTCCTCACTGGCTGTGTTTGACAGTAGTAGGAGCTAAAGGCTCCTACTTCTGTTTCTGAGCCAGTGAGGAGGGAGAGGGAGCACAGACAGTCTCTGCTGGATAGAGATCACACTCAGGTAAGTATAAAGGGGCTGGGGGGAACTGCATGCAGAAGGGTTTTTACCTTAATTCAGAGAATGCATTAAGGTACAAAAAACCGTCTGCCTTTATAACCACTTTAACATCTTGTAAACCTTTGGATTGCCAGAGCATATTGTTCTCCGGAGAGAACCTGTGTGGTGGCAGCCTTGTGAGTAAGAACTATTTGTTTGTTTGTGTTTTTTAAGGACTGTGGTAGAGGGGCTAAGATTTATTCTTTATGTGTTATTTGTTATTGCTGTGGACAAGATGCCTACAATGTTGGAAATGCAGTAAAGGTGTTTTAGAGAGTTTGAGATGTGGCCTCTCACTACCTGTACATTAAACCTCCATGCTGTCTACCCCAAGAGACTATGACAGCAAGATGACAGAGCATTTCAGAGTATTTCAGTGTAAATATTCTGAGTGAAGTCCCTTAAAGCAAATAAATTGATAAAACAAATAATATAACCCCTGAGAAGAGGTCCATAACCTCTGTGTCCCTGAAGAATACTAAGATACGTTGACAGTACTGATTGTGGCAGAATTGTGTTTCTGTGCTGTCAATAAGGTGTTGTTTATTTACTTGGCAAATTATCTGGTGTGCACTTGATGCAGCATTTTGAGCTTACAGTTTATTGTTAAGCTATCATGGTGTAATAGCATTGTGGCAAAAGCTGCTTTTTTCATAAACCCTTGCATTTAATCCTCAAAACTGGTAAGGAGCATGCTATCCTGGGAATTACGTTTAAATTGAAAATAAAGAACAGGGCAAAGTTAATGACAGCTAAAGTAGACAACTGATAGATGATATCATACCAATATGGGAATGACATTTTGGTAAAGGTAATAACAAAATACAGGAGAAAATGATGGCAAACAGGTCAACAACAAAGATGGGAGCCTTTCTCTAGCAGATGTGACCTTGAGTATTCTCTGCAGAAAATACAGTAAACTGGATACTGATGTGTCTGTGGAACTTTACCTTCACCTTAAAGAATTACTTAACTTTATATTTTGTATATTTGTTTTCTAGTTTTGCTAGATTTTATGTTTATTGCAGAATCTGAAGTAACCATAATGAACATCCCCTTCCACATGGAAGTGAGCAACCCACATGACGGAGAGTTGGCATACTTTAAAAGGAAAGTACAGTGTATTTTAGTGAACAGTGTTCTGAGTTATTATTGCACTGTTTCCCAAAAAGTAAGTTCCAATGTGACTTGCTTGCTTTTCCTTTTTTGCTATTTTATTAAATGTAGAGATCCTTAAATTAACCATTAGAGGCATGGTTCACTTGCTTCTACAATAACGCTGTCTAACACCTTAAAGCCCAAATCCATTTTCTACATTACGAGTTTAAATCTCCTTTAATATCCTTATAATAGCTATGAATAAAATACCACAGAAGATATTTAAATAGTGAGTTTAGGGCTTATACACAGTGTGTGTTTGGGGCATACGTCTGTGTGTGAGTTTTACATACCATCTGGCACATACCCACATACAGACGCATCTTGTAATTGCTGCCTATGAGTAGCTGCACAAAGCAGGTGCAGGAGCTGGGGAAGGTTTATGAAGGTTCTGGACACCATACGGCCCCTTTGTGGCTGTTTGCATGAATCCTTATTTTCTTTCCCATTTTTCCTTGTCCCTTCACCAATTCATAAAGCATGATGAGAGACAAGAGACCCCTGAGGACGTGCCCTTGCACGAAATGCGTTGGGTGCTGACATCACGCCGCAGCTTCCTTCTGGATTGGCAATCATTAATTGGAGAAGAATAAGAGAGACCATTATTGCTTAAAGGGATCAGAGCTGTTGTGTGGAAAGGCGAGCCAGTCTGTATTACTGTACAGAGTGCTGTATGCTGCTTATAATTATGCAGCTTAGTGCCTAGTGAATGCATAATAATGGAGGTGGTGTGATGATACTCAATGCCAGTATTATCTTCATGGATATTCTTATGGATTTGGTGGAAGGATCAATTATTTATTTATTTATAGACAAAGGGCTATTAATGCACAGATATAAATGTATGAATTGTTGCTGCTTTTGATTTTCTTCATGTTTATGAATTTGCATTTTATTTATTTACTATCGAATCTTTCATTTATTTATTCACTTATTTATGAAACATTAGAATTTGAGCATATTATTTATTTTTTTAGTGGCACTGGCAGGATGACTTGATCAGTCTCTTACTTACGTTTTATATTATTTCTGGTGCTGCACTAGTTAGACAAAGGTGTTTAGCTAAAAAGAACATTGGGGAACTTGAGAAAGTACAGAGAAGGGCAACTAAACTGATATGAGGCATAGAGGAGATCAGCTATGAGGAACTGAATTTATTCTCTCTTGAGAAGAGGAGATTAAGGGGGGATATAATCAACATGTATAAATACATCAGTGGTTCATATAGAAAACTCGGTGTAGAGTTATTCACCCTGAGGTCATCACAGAGGACAAGGGGGCACTCTTTATGTCTGGAGGAAATTAAATTTAAACTCCAAATACGGAAAGGTTTCTTCACAGTGAGAGCTGTGAAAATGTGGAATAAACTCCCTCAAGAGTTGGTTCTGGCCAGCTCAGTGGATTGCTTCAAAAAAGGTTTGGATTCTTTCCTAGATACACAGAATATAACTGGATACTAACATTTATAGGTAAAGTTGATCCAGGGAATATCCGATTGCCTCTCAGGGGATCAGGAAGGAATTTTTTTTCCAGCAGGAGCAAATTGGATCATGCTTTGCTGGGTTTTTTTGCCTTCCTCTGGATCAACTGTGGGTATAGGATTATAACTTTTTTTTTTATGGTTGAACTGGATGGATTTTTGTCTTTTTTCAGCCAGACTAACTATGTAACTATGTGTCACTATCTTACAGTTGGATTCCCCTTATATTTGCACTCCATTATTTAGAACAAAGAGAGGAAAATCTTAATTTGGTTTTGTTGTACCATGAACACCCAAAACTGAAATATAGGTAATGGGTGCAGTTAGCCTATAAAAAATTGTAAAAATGCATTTGGTATATTTGGTTTGTTTTACCAAACCATTTGCAATGGCTATATTTCTACAATTTTTATATATGATTTTTTCATACATCTGATCACAACAGATTACTTCAAGATATCAAAAATCATTGAAGTATATTTTCCATCTCTTTCTGTGTTTCCTAAAATACTTAAACTGTCTCCTGAGTGCACCACTGGAGTGTCCATCTCCTATATTATGTACAGCCGGGCAGAACACTAGGCACTCTCATCCTTTGTAAGAGTTTATTCATGTCTTAAAGCGTCTGTTATTTCTGAACTCCTCTATTGATGGAGGATCTGGCTTCCTTTATCCTACATTCACGTTGTTGTTTTGTAGATAGATTCAGCTGCAGGTGTAAAGGTTATAGTCTTACAATTATAATGTTATAATTATGCTGTGAATGAAGCATTTGGAAACAAATGCATTCCCTTTTCTATTATAGTTCCCTTTTATTATGCACAGAAGTAATGTAAAACTGAAATTACCCTGGCAAAGCTTAAAATTATAATAATTCTTTAAGATTCTAGAGTAAAAAACATAATCAGAGTTATCAAGTGTATAACAAGGTTCCCATTACAGTGGCAATATAGAAGAGGCTTTAAGTACAACTGAGTCATAGTAGAAGGGTTGGCTGTCTCAGCCTCTCTCCATTCATATCACTACTTTCATGGCAATAATGAGCAAAGAAACTTCTTCGTTTTTCCTATTCTTTCTTAGCACTTAAATAACTGGATTTGTGTTTTTTTATGTATCATAGAGCACATTGTAGTGACTGCATAAGATGAAAAAGTAATTAAAATGTGGCATGAAAACATTAATGTATTCTCCCTGTTATGGAAAAGAACATTAATGTGAAGGAAAAATATCAGTGGGTAGAATGGAGAGTGCCCTATCAAAAGAAACTGAGTGACAGAATTTTGAATGACGATGTTTAAAAAATGTAGTACTGGGTGCTTTGGGTATTAAATTCATTTGCAGGTATGTATGATTATCTTTTCTACAGATACTAAATTATAGTTCAATGTGCATTTAAAAATATGACCTATAATATACACTATATTGCCAAAAGTACTGGGATGCCTGCCAGTACACGCACATGAACTTTGCGTGGCCAGTCTTAATTGGTAGGGTTAAATATAGAGTTGGCCCACCCCCTTTGCAGCTATAATAGCTTCAACTCTTCTGGGAAGGCTGTCCACAAGGTTTAGGAGTGTGTCTATGGGAATGTTTGACCATTCTTCCAGAAGCGCATTTGTGAGGTCAGGCACTGATGTCGGACGAGAAGGCCTGGCTCACAGTCTGTGCTCTACTTCATACCAAAGGTGTTCTGTCGGGCTGAGGTTAGGACTCTGTGCATGCCAGTCCTCCACCCTAGACTCGCTCATCCATGTCTTTGTGGACCTTGTTTTGTGCACTGGTGCACAGTTATGTTGGTACAGGAAGGGGCCATCCCCAAGCTGGTCCCACAAAGTTGGGAGCATGAAATTGTCCAAAATGTCTTGGCATGCTTGGTATGCTTGGCAAAATGCAGTCAGGCGAGTACCATTCTCCTGGCAACCACCAAACCCAGACACGTCCTTCAAATTGCCAGACAGATTAGCGTGGTTTGTCACCCCAGAGAACACGTCTCCACTGCTCTAGTGTCCAGTGGCGGCCTGCTTTACACCACTGCATCCAATGCTTTGCATTGCACTTGGTGATGTAAGGCTTGGATGCAGCCATTCCATGAAGCTCTCTATGCACTGTTGCTGTGCTAATCTGAAGGCCACATGACATTTGCCGATCTTTAGCTATTGACTTTTCAGACATTTGGCAACTTCTGTGCACTTCATGCGCTGACCCCTCTCTGTCATTTTACGTGGCCAACCACTTCGTGGCTGAGTCCCTTTTGTTCCCAGTTGCTTCCACTTTGTTATAATACTACTAACAGGTGACTGTGGAATATTTAGTAGCAAGGAAATTTCACGGATGGACTTATTGCACGGTTGGCAACCATCACGGTACCACGCTTCAATTCACAGAGGTCCTGAGAGCAACCCATTCTTTCACAAATGTTTTAAGAAACAGTTTGAATGCCTAGGTGCTTGATTTTATACACCTGTGGCCGTGGAAGTCGTTGGAACATCTGAACCCAATGATTTGGAAAGGTGTCCCAATACTTTTGGCAATATAGTGTATTTTCAATATTCAGACACAGAGATGAGCAAATTAGAACATAAATGATGGAGCTCTACCCAGGTGTGTGCTTGCAAAGTGCATAATAGCAAAACTTTCTGATTAACACAGTCTGTGATGACCCAGGTCACCCTGGTATGCAAGATGGTGTAGTAGCCTTACTATCTAGATTTCGAGAATTAGTAGGTGTTAACATATCTCACAATAGGCTTGAGGTACTAAGCTTTAATGTTCAGAATACTTTTTATTTGCCATAGGCATTTTTAGCTACAGTATGAGAGCTAATGAGTTCTTAAAATAACATTCATATGGTTGAAAATAATGAATATGATAGCAGCTTACAGATGCATTATAGCTTAGGAAATTAAGCCCTGTACTTTGGTGACATGGGTCCACATCTCAGACCTTTTTAAATGGCTGGACTTAAGTTAAAAGTTATAGTTAATACCAGGCATGGATGTGCTTTTGGCAAAAGTTTAGGCAAATTGGATTATACAATTAATTCTGCCACAAATCTAAAAAAAATGGACCAAATGAGTGTTTGAGTGTTTTTAAGCACATTTTCTCTAGTTGATTTTGTTTCACTGACTGTTAGCTTGTTCCCCCAGCCTTCCCTGGCTGTGCAAAAGGAAAATGCTTGTCATTCCAAATGCAGATTTAAAACCTATACCTTGCAGGGTGCTTTGTCAAGGTACACTGTATAATAGATTAGCAAAAGTGTGTTGTTTACAGAACAGGAAGGTTGGGGATATAATAAACAATACTGAAAAAGTGTCTGAGTGGGCAGTATATGCATATGAGGAATGTGGGTAGTATGACAATAGGAAGTATGTGCAGGAGAGTAGTATGGCGGGTATGACAGCAGGCTGTATATGCAGGGGCAGAGTGCAGGGGGTGTGACAGTTAGCAGTATGTGCAGGAGAGGAGTGTAGAGAGTATGACAGAAGGCAATATGTGCAGGAGAGGAGTGTGGATGGTATGGCAGGGAGCATTATGACCAGAAGAGTTCAGCAGGTATGACAAATAACAGTATGTGCAAAAGACACCACGTGCAGTAGAGAAGTACATAGAGTAAGGCAGCGGCCATTATGTACAGAAGGGTTTTACAGGTTGTATGATGGTAGCAATATGCGCTGTAGAGGGATTTAAAGAGTATTCCAAGGGCAAAATATGCAGGAAAGTGGGCAGTTTATGGCAGCAGACAGTATGTGCAGGAGAGCTGTTCAGAGGATATTGCAAGGTGAAATATATCTGAGAGAAAAGTATGACAGAGGCCAGTATGTGCAGAAAAGGAGGCTGAAGATATGACAGATGACAGTATGGTAAAAGTGTGAAGGGTAAGACAGTGGGAAGAGCAGTTAATCTTTTGACTAACATTTTTTTAGCAACAAAATCATTAAAACAACCATAGCCATACAGGTGAATAAATGTGCTCATAGTGCATTTGGCACCAGAGTTCAAAACTTTGTATTTACAGAGCAGCAGCTCTTAACTCATAAGGTTTTACAGAGGAGGCATATAATTAAAATCAGCTTTAAAGATGAATTGAAGCTGGTCATTCTGGGACAGTGGAAATGGAGGGGACTGTGTCAGTAACACTGTGGACAATGAAGGTGGAGGAGAAGAATTGAAATAGTGGCTTTCAGTAGAATTGAGGACACTAGGGATTGAACTGCTTCCAGACCTTCATCTCAGAATGCACAAGCTGTAAACGCTGGTAGCACTTTGAACAACATCAGGCATGTCCAGCAGTAGCTTGCCATAGACTTTGACAGATTGCCTTCCAGTGGGGTCAGATGCTGCACTTGTCCTTCCCGGACACACTAAAACATCAGGAGGGGTGCACTGCACTTGGATGGCCCCATGTGCAAGGGGTCTAAGTAGGTAATGAGGGACAGGATTGGGGAAGTACAGTTACAGTATAATGGCTGAGCTGGCGGGAACATCCCGTGGCCCTGAAACTTGGCAGGGAGACTAAAGAGAAGGAATCTCCGGGAAAGATCCTGAAAGTTCCCAGCTATGCCAATATGTTCCGGGGGGGGGGGGGCATATGATATTATTGGGGAAAGACCAATATGTGTGCTGGAGCTGTGATGACATTGGTGAAGGATCAGGAACAGGCTTATTTGCACAGTGGTAATGTAAAAGTAGAACATCATTTTTGAGCTTTCATCATTTATCTAAAAACAATAAGTAAACCAGCATGTTTCATGCAGACCAGGAGATTAAGAGGTTGTGTTAATTTGCATGTCATTATAACATGTTTGTATTTCAATAAATCAAAACTGACCTTAGAAAGGTGAGCTTCACAGTATAGAAAAGAGATAATATATCTTTGCTTTTGAATGTAAGCGCAAAAGTGTTTTTCAGGGCATAAATAAGTTGTCCGAACAGCAATGTTCCCTTGAAAATCAACCCCCTGGTAAGGCAATCAGAAACCGCCGTAGTGATTCACCTCTGCATCCCTAAACATGTCCTGCAAGTGATCCTAAGGACAGGTTCAACAGATGCTGAGCTACTGAACCAAAAGAGTACATTTGTACTGATTACTGCCAGACTGAAATTATTCTTCTCTAAAAGACTCAGCATTTGGCAATATCTAAGCTCCCATCTGAAAGTTGTAACGTCATCCTCAACTGTTGCTTGTTTTACTTTTGTTCGAAAGCCTACGGCAGTACATGGCACTGCACTAGCTTTTAAAATGGAACACAATTCAATCTGAACTTTATTTGCTTAGTAATCATGTCATAAACTACTTTCCTGGCAAACATACTCATATATACAATTTATTTATTTATCTATGTATTTATTTATTTATTTGAGCTTAAATATCAGTGTAGTTTTTTTTTCTAAAGTTGAGCTTTGGGCAAACAACTATTACATAATACATTCGCCCTTGGCAAACAGCATTGCCATTGCTTGCTCCAGGACTCATCCTTGCTTATGAATGGACAGTGAAGAAACAGCAGCACAACACTGAGATATTCCTTCTGTTCACACCTCCTGTAAGCATATTCAAAGGCCAGTTCTGATTTGCTGAGATTGCTGTCCCTACCTCTCCCAGTCTGCGGTATGTGTTCAGGAGATTATAGGCGGATTATTAGAGATTCAGGTAGTTATTCTAATTCCAAGTAAAATATGTCTTCATTTTGTATTAAATATTAATAGTGTGTGAACTAATATTTTTTATTTGCACATAGTCCAGCTTTAAAAATAGCTTTAGATTTTTTTTTTAGTTCATCAGGAAATAAAATTGATAAATACTGGCTATTTTGCATTAGAATATAGAATGACAGGAGTGATGAAAACTGAGCTAGTGGTCTCTTCACGTACATTATTTTTATTACATCCATTGCCTTTGTAAAGGAAATATCATTGTGGTGTGGAATGTTTACAATCCATGTGACATTCTGTTCTTTTTGCTTAGTTCTCTTTTGAACTATGAACAGCCATTTATATACTGTAAGTGGATGGTCTTATCTGTGCCTTACTGTTGCATCACCTATCAACTGAAAGGGAACTATACCAAACACAGGTGAGACATTCAAGCACAAAATGATAAGAAACAAAGTTCTTGCTGGTGCACCTTGTACCTGTGGAGAAGAGATATTTTACATAGAAGCAAAGAATTGGATGGCAAAGTTCTTTCAGTCTCAAATTATGCAGGCAATAGCCAGGTAGTTAGCAGTGAATGGTTAAAAATTGTCAGTATTTTTTCATAGATTGCAATCATTCCTTAAAAACAGTACCCTTTCACTGCAAGATGTTCGCAATTGGTGGCAGATGATTGCAAATTGGACCAATTGTGCAAGATGAGTTGCTGATTATTGTGGTCAATCCTGATCCTTCAACAATTATTAGAGAAATGAAATTTTGTTGACCGTTATCTTCGACTAGTCAAGGTATTTTCTTTTTTTTTTTAGCAGTCAATAGAGTGGTCAACCTTACATTTATGTAAGTAGTCAACCGTACATTTCTGTAAGGTTTTTCTTTCTGTCTGTGACTTCATTGGTGTAAGTTTCCCTTTCTTCGTGTCCCTGCGACACCCATACAAAAAATGGGTAAGTGTGGGTGACACTGGGACAAAAAGACACAGACAGCAATAAAAACCACTGAAAAACATAAGAAGTTTTAAGCATCCCCATTGTACTATTTTTTTATTTTATTTTTGTCTAATTTAGATGTGTGTTCTGAAAAAAACGAGGGCCAGTCTCCCCAATAATGACATAAAAGCAGTATAAAAAACGTATGGAGGTTCTAACCCTTCCTTGCTCTGTGCTAAGCAAAAGAATGCATTTTGCTAGAGTTGGGTAGGAAATTCATCCCTTAAAGTAAACCTGCTGCAAACCTGCATATCTAAAACTGATAATAAGAGAAAATACTTATACTGTGTCTAAATAATCTGTGGGGTTTACTTACTAAACCTGGAAAATGCAAATCTGGTGCAGCTCTGCAGAGAAACCAATCACCTTCCAGGTTTTACTGTCAAAGGTTAACTGACTTTAGAAGCTGAGTGGCTACTATGTGCAGCTGCATCAGATTCTGAGTGCACCAGATTTAGTAAATCTACCCCAGTGAATCCAGATATAGAGGTAAATGACATTATATGCATATCTTGTCTTTTACAGAAAAAACATGCTTATCCCCACCTCCAAAGTCTTCCTGTTGGTAACTAAGGCTTTTTCTCCTATTAAAGAACACGTACCAGAGCTAAGGTGTCCGTTTATGACACAGAGAATAGCTGCGATTCAACAGATCTCAGCTATTCTCTGGTCATTCATAGTTTATGACACTCAGGAGATCATGTCAGCCCTTCTCTGGAGATCTGTGTTCTCCCTCCAGATTCTCCAGCCCAGAGCTGGAGAATCAGAGGGACCGAAAACTAAGCAGAGATAATTTACCTCTGCTTAGTAAACTGATCTTTTACTGTAATCTCGTGAGATTATAGTAAAATGAGCCGTTTTCCAGAGTTTGTAGACCGTTCTCCAGCGTTTGAAGACCGTTCTCCCTTCGTTCGGAGAACTGCTTCATATACTGCATTCACAGGAGAACTGTGTTCTCCGAGAATGCCGGAGAACTGAGCAGCGATCCGTTACCGCTGGTCCATAAATGGACACCTAAACTTGATATTTCCTGGGTATCATTTCAGCTTTCTATCTTTGAATCTACTATTTGATATGCAGTTCCCACTGCAGATTTCTCTGCTTCTGTCTTTTTTTTTTTGTATGCTCTATCAGAATGGCTCAGGTTTGTGACAGTTTCACATTAAAGTGACTCTGTCACTTTCCTAAAAAAATTCAAAGCAGTATTCCTACAATAGAAAACTTTGACTACTTACCTCTATGATGTGCATACTCCACTGTGTTCAAGCAGTCCAGCCTCTGGTAAAGCCTTCCTCTTTTAACACTTTTGGGAGTGTCAAGTACCTGCATCACCTGCAATGTGCTGTGTTTCCTCCCGGAACCCCATACTTCATTACAGGACACAGTAGTGCTCACTGCCATACACTTTGGGAAGGAGCAACCACCAGTTGAAACAGAGGACTTAAACATTTAACACTCCCAAAGTGTTGAACGCTGAAGACTTTGCTAGAGGCTTTGAAGACAGTGGATTTGAAGTCTGGGTTTGGCACACATCATATAGGTAAGTAGTCACAGCCTTTTGCAGGTGCAATGCTGTCAATTGTTTGGGGAAAACAACAAGAGGTTAACCATTTCAATTAATATAGCTTTTTTTTCTTTCGTTTTTCATTAAGCTTTTATATTGTAGTTTATTACCCATCCTCATTTTTTTCTTCATAAAATCACTTGACTTGTCCCTCCTTCTTATCTTACATCACTATTATTTCTGCCAATAATTATTATATTACTTGCTGCCATTGCTGCAAGTCAATAGCTAATGATAGGTTGTAATGGCATCGTAATAATAGATTCATCAATCCAATTAGATAGATTTTCATTTCTCCCTGACACTAAATTTTTACAATCTGACATCTTTAATGAAGCAAATTGATGTTGACAGAGATATCGACATGGCTAGCACTGCAAGGAGATGCGTAAAACATCAGCTAAATTTCCAAATGGAAAATAAGCAGTCACATAAATTATTTTCTCTATGGTCACTGTATTTAATTAATCATAATATAAACTCTGCTGTCAGCAATACCTTTCAAAGAGTTTAATCTGTTTAATGGATAATGCTGACATTTAGGGTTATCATATTTATCTCCCAAGGGAATTTACTAACTATTTAAAGCTGATTCAAGTTATTTTTTATTACTACATCCATGCAAATGTCATGCCAGTGATGTGACACCTGACATACTCACTTAGAAGATAAGAATTCAGATATTTTGTTCGCTAGTAAAATATTACCCAACCTAAACTATAAAATATTCATTAAATTTAGAAATACTGTATATAGAAAAGATTCTAAAGAACTTCCATATTGTAAAGCTTTGTAGCTGAGTAGAGCCTATTGGTGTTTGTTATTTGATCTATTCAAAATTAAGCTGACCATACATAGATCGAAATTTGACCGGTTCAGCAGGGATCAGCCAAATTTCCATCCATGTATGGGCAGGAAGGTTGTACAGAAGTCAAATTACAGATTGAATTTGGTACCACCACCCTGTTGGATTTTCCCTGCTCGATCAGCACTGCAGGCTATAGCCTGCAATGCTGATCAGTATATTCTGATAGTGGGGACGTCTCCTCATTAGCTTAGTGGGGAGGATTCCCCCATCCACGTTCAGTGTGTAAATGGGGGAATTGAGTCAGCCTCTTTTGTTCAGCTCGCTTATTGAATGAAAAAAACAGACTCATCTATGTGCTAAGAGGCAGCTAATTTGGTTGCCTTCAAGAGATTACTACTACATATTCCATGCTACTCACAATAATGTTAATGCGCATTAAATACAGGTTTTTATATAAATAATCTGGGCTATTGATATAGTGTTATATTGTACCACATACCCAAATGGAGACATCTTTCAAAGACATACATATGGGACCTTGAAGGTGCTTACAAATGTAATGTCACATACTGTACAAATTTAACAATTGTTTATTTTGTTACCAGTTAAAATGCTCTACATTTAAAGCCAATATTGTGAATGAACACGTTCTTGTCCTTATTTTTGCGGCGGTGTGTTGATAGGTAGTCCCAACATGTTTTGCCCAATGGGGCTTCTTCAGGGGAGCACAACCACTGCAACTTTAATACTATTGTGAGGAAACAGAACATCAATAAATGACTTAATATTAAATATGTTCAACCAAAATAATATATCTTTTACATTATGTGCAATGTTGGTCAAATAATGCTTACCCCTTGAGGTTCAATAAGTCTCTTAATAAGAAGCATCAAATGGAACTTCAAGTCTAGTGTCAAGCAGTGAAATCTAATATGAACACAGGAGGTACAAAAGGACCAACTATAATAAAAAAAACAATGATTCTAATTATATTATGATCATAAAATATAGGAACGGATAATGTGGTTCTCAATTGTTTAGCTTTTACTTACAAATGTATTATTGAGGAGAAATATATTACATGGTGCCCATAAAAATTGGTGATCAATCAAGTTTATTAGTTTCAAGCCCACTAGAAGACAAAGAGGGTAGCTAATATTTAATCATATATAAGGTATATTGTTTGTATGAATATTATATAAGTCTAGAACTTTCTAAGCTATATGGGACCAATTAAAGTAGCTCATCTGTAACAATGACTGTGTATATTAAGCAGTCCATGTTTCAAGCACATGGATCTCTCACAACAGAAAGTAATCCATCTGAGATAAAAATGGCACTGTAGCCCTACATATCAATATCTTGTAAAAACCATTTTTATGGATTTGTACTTTATGGTACCCATATAACTGAAATAGCTCTTGATCCAGTCAATCCTCATATTTTTAGGTAGTGACTTAATGTTTCATGAGTAACTCAAGAGTAATCATGATGGTTTCTTTGACTAACACCTAAAACATTTACTGGTCTAACGCTAATGAATTGGGTGTTTTGCCAATCATTCTTTTATAAGTATAAAGGGTCAGTACATCCAAAAGTAGTATTTACTTATAGATGGGTCCTGGCGGACTTAGTCTGTTTTTAGCTTCTTATATGTTTTAGATATTCCAAGAGTGAGAGTTCCCTGCTGTATTTCCCAACTGTGTTCCTTTCTCCCAGGGAGTTTTTATGTTTTCTTGTCCACCATTGTATTTCCTGTTGTATTCTTAGTAGTATAAAATAGCAGTGCCAAGGTACTGAAGTATAGGGATCTCACTAAGAGAGCCCCAAGATATATAAGAAATTGTCAGTTGGTTTAAAGTGGAATGTGAATTAAAAGGTGAATATTTGCTACTATACAAGGAACATCTAGAAATGTTTATTGTGCCAAAGCAGTACCCTGAAAAATGTACCTTTTGCTTCAAATTCCTCCTAAAGTATAACATTGTACTTCCTACTGTTGAGGGTGCCTAGGTATGCTTGTGCATGCAGCCACATAGCTGTGTATCTGCAATGTGAGATCTAAGGCCATGCCGCCTATAACTGCTATTGTCAGGAGCTTTGAAGTGGCATTCAGTGATGTCACTACTGCGCCGATCACACTTTATTTTGTTGGAGGTTCTGATATGAGTAAGTAAAGTGAAGATGGTGCCTTCACACAGAGACACAATGCAAAACAAGGTATGGACTGTGATGCAGAAAGATCAGATTCAGGGAGAGCTCAGGCACTACAGCTAACTAGTCCTTTGTTCATTGTCTGATTTTTAAGGCATAGCTTCCAGAGATCAGTTCTTCTTCGATTTTTCTGCATCTACCAAAAAATGAAATATTACCTGACCATTTCACACGCACAATTATGTTGTTGGAGTATTCCCCAATATGACAATGTTTGTTCATATTCCTAAGTAATGCTCAACAGCTAACTTGAGACCACAGAATATATTGTGACAACAGAGTGCAAAAGTTTAAAGTGCTAGTTAACTCGTGTCTTACATTTTTACCTACAGGTAAGCGTATAATACAGGTTATCAGTAGGTAAAATGAATATCTCATAAACATTCACCATTTAGGAGATATTCCAGTGAGCAGCAGCCAGTGAGGTTAACGGCGCATGCACTCTGAAGGAACAGCATACCTGTGCCGTTCCTTCAGAGCTGTGTGCCATAAACCGTGACATCCGTGCACATGCATGGGAGTAACATCATCACAGCCTGGCCAGGCAGACAGCCAGAGCCCAGGAACCCGGAAAGAAGGCCTGTCAGCGGTGACAGCTCAGTCCTGGAGGTCTTTGTTTTAAGGTAAGTCTCTCATAATGTGCTAATATGCAATTCATAGTAGCACATTATAACATTGCTTTGCAGGGAGAATCCCTTTTTTTAATAACTTTACCTTCAATTCAAGATACATAAGGTGCAGAAGAGTAAGGGCCCATTCACAACAGCCCGCATGGGTTATGCTTCATATAACATGTGTGAACTAGTGTATAGAGATGATATTACAACACATAATACTTTTTACTTTTTTCTCTGTGTCCTTGTGTAAATCTGTGTTGAATGGTGCTGATCAAAGCGGCTCAATGCACTTATACCCAAGCCCTAAGAAGTAGGTTTATTTTCATTTAAGCTGAATAAATACATTAAGTGTAGCTACCTATCATTATGCAAATAGTGTTCTCATATTCCGCAGTTATATTTGTATTACCCTTGCAGAGCTAAAGCACCAGTTCGTCATGTCTCCTATGTAATTATATTACCACCTAACATAATTATACCTGTATGACCTCCCTTATTGCACATTAGGTTGTTATGAAATGTACTGTCTCCTTTTCTAAAACAGCTACTTTTTTCTTTGTTTTCTTTTTTTCTTGAAAAAAAATAATGAAATGAATAGTTAGTTTAGCATTTCTATATAATGAATATGGCTAAGGTATTTTATAGGCAACTGAAAAAGCACTGATCGGAAGTAAGGGAGGAGAAGGGAACATGGGGAATTTTATTTATATATTCATCAGATAAGCTGTATTTTGCCAAAGGCAAAGAAGTAACTTTCACACTTGCCTGGAAATCTGTCAATCTATAGTTGAGAAAAAACCTTAACTGCTTGGGCTTCTCTGTAAAGAAAGGATAAACGTTGTTTTCTACTTGCAACATACAGGGCTTAAGCCAGTCCATGGCAAATTAAGCAAACATGTCTTCATATATGGAAGCAAAAGTAATCAGTCACTAATTTAGATGGCTTTTTGAATCTGAACCATAGGCAAGCAGCTAAATGCACAGTTCAAGTACATATGGGAACTGTTTACCCTCCTAAGGATTTGTAAATCTGTGCAGTCAGTTTTGTGATTGAAACAGTCTTGCCAGACAGCATTAGCAAATCTTCAGCCTCCATAGTAGCAGCAACCAACTGGACATTGAAAGAGCAGAAGAGCAGAATCACTAGTACAATTAGAAACACATCCTCAACCTAACAAGTTATACAATGCTCTAGATCAGGGGTCTCCAAACTGTGGCCCTCCAGCTGTTGAAGTACTACAAGTTCCATCATGCTTCTGTCTCTGGGAGTCTTGCCTGTGGCTGTCAAGAGTCTTGCAAGGCCTCATGGGACTTGCAGTTCCTCAACACCTGCAGGGCCATAGTTTGGAGGCCCCTGCTCTAGTTCACTGTGGCCCTCCAACTGTTGCAGAACTACAAATCCCATGAGGCACTGCAAGACTGACAGTTAAAAGCATGACTCCCAAAGGCAGAGGCATGGCAGGACTTGTAGTTCCACAACAGCTGGAGGGCCACAGGTTGAACACCCATTCTCTAGATACTATCTTGACTTGCCAGCCTGATTGGTCCTTCCTATTTCAAGTCAGATACATACAGGGGGTTATTTGCTAAACTTGAGACTGCAAAATCTGCTGCAGCTGTGCATGGTAGCCAGTCAATGTTTAACTTCAGCTTGTTCAATTAATCTTCGACAATAAAACCTGGAAGCTGATTGGTTCTGTGCAGAACTGCACCAGATTTTACCCTCACACATTTTAATAAATAACCCCCACAATGTCCAAAATTAAAAGTATATATTTTAGTTTAATGTATAACCATGTTTATTGGTGTTTTTACAGTATTTATTTTAGAAGATCAGCTTTAATTGTAGCCTAGTCTCTTATCATAAACTATATGAATCAGTTGTTGCCAATCCTGCACAAAAACAGAGCCCAGCACCAGCCATTCTGTACATTATTTATTTATTATTTATTTCAGGTACTTATATAGCACCATCAATTTACACAGCGCTTTACATATATATTGTACATTCACATCAGTCCCTAACCCTCAAAGGGGCATACAATCTAAGGTACATGAAGGTGTTTGACTATTTGGAACAAACTAAGAATTGTTAAGATGATCTTTACTTTACACAAACTGTACATTGTTCAGCCTTTTACAGTTCATATCTCTATTGCTGTGTACAAGAAAATAATGGATAATGTCAAGTTATCTCTACTCAATTTTGCATAATAAGAGACTCGTGATTTGGGGCATGAGATGGTTATGACTATCCAGTAATCAGAAAAATGTCTGGGCCAAGAATGTAATCAATAATTTATATTAACTTAAAAAGATGGAAACAGACATTCTCACACTCCAAAAAATGCAAAATTGGTCATAGAAAATAATCAAGAATATGTATTATCTAGAAGAAACTGAAAAAAGACACTCTGACATGCCACAAATGATGCAAAATTGGTAGTATCAACTATCAAGTAGTATTGACAATTTTGCAGCATGTGTGGCGTGTAAGAGTGCCTTTTGTATTACTTTCTAGTTATTATTATTATTATACAGGATTTATATAGCGCCAACGGTTTGCTCAGCGCTTTACAATATAACGGGAGACAATACAGCAACAATACAGTTCAATACAAGAGGGATAGGAGGGCCCTGCTCCTTGGAGCAATCTAGGAAATACATATCATTGATTATGTTCTAAGCTGAGACATTTTTCCTCAAAGCAACCAATGCAAAATAACAACTGGAATGTAATTGGCTGCAAAGCTAAAACTCTTCATTTTTAATTTCCTCCAGTTTTTAATAAGCCTACATATACATATCCTAGAAAATAATTTATCTTAAATACTTAGTACTGTTCTGTGTGGGTACAGACTCATTTCATTGTTCTTTTTGTCTGCCTTAGCAATGCCAAACATACAAATTTAAATTTAAAATTAAATCATTCAAATATAATTGTGTTCATTTTTTCTTCCCAAGGTAAACAGACAATCATCTGTCACTCAAATGTCAGCAGTGAAGCTGTAAATAGGCAGAGGTGTCTTATGTTCCATTATTAATCCCCTCGCTTGTCTTAGAACATTGTTAATCCACTCTTCTGCTTATCAGCATTGTTAGTTTCCTAAAAACAAGTCAGATAATAAGGAAAAAAAATGATAAACCTGTAAAGAGAAAAGATAAATAACTAGAAGCCTTAAAGGCTCTTGGAATGCAGAATTCATAAATTGTTATATATTTATTGTTAAAATTAAAGACTTAAAGTGGTTTTCAAGAAAAATAAATAGATACTGTAAATAATGGTAATATGTATGTGTATATACTATATACAATATATACTATATAGTACTGGCAGCAGTATTAATGTTAGACTGAAAGAGAGATAGCCTGTGGCCTATGAGAAGGGAGTTGTGATACACAAGGTGAGAGATAGCAAGGGAGTGAATGAGTATGGTGGTGATTTCATTGGTTAAAAACAGACATATTTTAGAGGTGCTACAGAGGTGAAGTGTGCAGGATTTGGACAGTGATTGGATTTGGCGGTTGAAAGGCTAGGTCAGAGTTCGGGATTTCACCTAGCACCTTGACATGAGGGAAGAGACTGGTAGTTGTATTACACTGTTCAACAAATTTTTATTTTTTGCCAGTTTTGGAAACAAAAGGATCCATTTCTTAATGAATTTCACATTCTGAGTTCAAATATAACAATGAAATTTGTCAATTGGCTCTAGTTTTTCTGTAAACGGAAAGTTTTCTACTATAGGCGTAATGACTACATAATGCACAATAATTATATAGATAGATGTCTTTCCACAAATATAAAGCAAGTGATATTGACTACATAACAAAGCCTAAATGGCATAATATATTGCATAGGATTACCAAGAAAAATTATAGCCATAAGCTAAGTTGAATCATTTTAATACTTAGGATTCTCACTAGTTTTGTCTTCAGTTTGTGTCGGTTTTGCTTCTCTTGACTTTTCTCTTGTATTCGAGGAAAGGGCTATCTCTTACAACTGCACGTGACTACACGCTTCAGGTTCTTCCTCACTTGACTCAACCACGAAGGATTCTGGTGCTTTAGGAATTGGTAGCTCCTCTCCATGAGAAACTGGACGTATTGCCGATGGAATATTTGGATAGTGCACAGATAACTTTTTCTTCTTATTTAGCCCTTTTACAATTGGAGGCACCATACAAAAGTAACAATTACTAACATGATCTGTTGGCTCTCTCCAAATCATTGGCACAGCGAAAGGCATAGATGCCTTTTTTCCATTCAACCATTGCTCCAGTGCCGTCCCACAAGAATTGCAGCATATATGTGGTGCCCAGCTCTTGTCCTGGTCTCCTATCTTGCAGCCAAAATACAAGTTGTAGGCTTTCTTAATCATTCCTGTTATCCTCCTTTTTTGTGAGATAAAAGTTATTTCACCGCAGATATAGCAGAAATTATCTGCTTTATTCACACAAGTTCGAGGCATTACTGAGTAGCCTATATAAGCATAAAACGAAATGTAAAGACGCTGTTGAACTACAATCAGCTACAGATACTGCAGCTTTTATGCAGTGAAGTGATGCAATTAAAGGCTAATATTGCATCATCTCAGTATACATGCAATTTTCTATTGGTCACCAGTATCAATTGCGCAATATGCAGGTGAAGTTGCATCATAATTTTGAATGGCTTACGTCATTAGATGGGTGAATATATCATGGAAACTAGAGCCAATCAACATTTTTTAGGGTCATTTTCGTTTTCAGCACCCCAAAATTATGTAAGATTAGCTAATTTTATGCCCAAAACTTTTTACCTGTTGAACAGTGTTATTGATCAATTTGAAAATATTAGGGAGGAAGGCACGGGGTGGGATGTAACCTCCAGTAGTTTGTTCTGAAGCATTTATGGGGAGGGAAGGAGGGGAGGGCAAGATGTTGTGGGATGTGAGGAAGGTGTTAAGGTGGCAGGGTGGCAAAGTGTTATGGTGGCAGGGAGGTAAGGTAGCAGGGTGGCAAGGTGTTAAAGTGGCAGTGTGGTAAGGTGTTAGGGTGGCAGGGAGGCTCAGAAGAGCGGTGAGTGTGTGGGAGGGGGGTAGGCACTGGTGCTGTGTGTCTGCAGCTAACATTAGTTGTTATCTCTATGCATGCCACTGCCCAGAGAACTGAATAATGACTTGTTTGTTCTATGTACCTTCATACCATCTGAACTCCTCTCCCTGCACATACTACACATCATAATATATACCTCACTCCTCTTCTGAACATGCTACCCACCATCATGCACTCCGCATTCCTTTAATGATCACACTACCCACCATCATACACTCCTCAGTCCTCTCCTGAACATACTACCCACCAACATACACTCCTCACTCTTCTCTTGAACATACTACCCACCATCATACACTCCTCAGTCCTCTCCTGAACATACTACCCACCAACATACACTCCTCACTCTTCTCTTGAACATACTACCCACCATCATACACTCCTCAGTCCTCTCCTGAACATACTACCTACCAACATACACTCCTCACTCTTCTCTTGAACATACTACCCACCATCATACACTCCTCAGTCCTCTCCTGAACATACTACCCACCAACATACACTCCTCACTCTTTTCTTGAACATACTACCCACCATCATATACTCCTCAGTCCTCTCCTGAACATACTACCCACCAATATACACTCCTCACGCTGAACATACTACCTGCTGTCATACACTTTTTGCACCTCTCCTATACATACTATCTGCCATCATACACACCGCACTCCTGTGTCGCAGATACCTTCATACACTACTTGTCCCTCAAATAAAGTACATTCTACAATTAACCAAACAGTGTGTGTGGGGCACTGTACTGCTACTCAAACATAAAGATAAATATCAGCAGCCAGAAAGTGGAACAGTTCCAGGTACTTGGATAAATATGGGCAGCCTCAGAGTGACCACTGGGATGGTGGAACAAGGCACAAACATAAAAACATACTGAACGGGCACTCCAGATAATTGTTGTATACACACTCTGTGCAGTCAGCTGTGTGGGACAGGTTTGTGTGCTGATAAAGTCAGCTGTGTGGGACAGGCTTGTGTGCTGATAAATTCAGAGCCCATAAATTCAGGCTGAAGGCAAATGGAATGTTCCAGTCTAACTAAGTGGGTGAATGGGATCTGTGACAGGAGGCCACTGGCCTTGACAAGGTGGAACTCGCATCCCTGAAAGTAATGTCACCGGAACCCGGAAGTTGTCAGCCACACAGCAATGACCGCTGGAACGTACCAGGGAGGATGACTAGAGCCAGTTACCAGGATAACATGTAACCAGCAAACACAAATGCTCCTGCGCTTGGGGATGGACTCGATGCAGGCTACAACCACATTAAGAATGTCCTGGAACATGCACACCTTGCTGCCCTCAAATGGACCGGGGAAATCCAAATATACTGAATGGGGAAAGAACAAAGAGAGGGCGCACAGGCCTAGTGCATTACCATAAAAAATGTTTAATAAAAAATAAAGTAGGTGTTGTACTCACAAACGACAATATAGTCAAGGCACATCATAAAAGAACAGCTGGATCAACACCGCGCTGAGTAACAGTCCGCAATAGGGAGTTTAGACATCCAAAAGCTGACGCGTTTCGAGGACCTGCCTCTTCCTCAGAGCCAACTGACCAAATGTCTGCTCCCTCTTTTATATGCTCACTGCTAGTTAAACCATAGGTCACATGGGCCGTCCTGGACACTCCCCTGTGCAGGTGGAGGAGTCACAGGGGCAATCGACATAGTGTAAGTGAACACGAAAGGTCTATAAAAAAAAAAAAAATATATATATATATATATATATATATATGTGTATAAATAAAACCATTGAAACTAGTGACAATCATAAAATCATATGAACCATAAGAAGTTTGCACAGTGAAAAATAATTAAATGGAAAGTTACACATATATAAAAAATAATAAAAATCCTTCCCTGGTGATGCACTGCACTGCTCGCCTTTAAATAAATGGATGGATGGATGAGCAACGCTACAAAGCTGCCTAGTGCTCTGCTTGCCATAGACAACCATGGGACATGGATTTAATATAGAGAGCAGATCTGAAACCCAGCAGAGACACTTATTAATTCATAGAGATGCAGCCTACAGGGTGTGTGCCTCTCATTCTAGTATAGTCATATGATGAGACGTAGGCATGTGTGGCAATGTAGTGCACCATGGAATAGTGACATACCTCCCATTCAAGTAGCTTTCCTACAAAAAGCCATCCATTATACCCTCACACATAATTACTTCTTCTTTCAAGGGAACTTCTACAGACAAATTAGAGGCACGGCTATGGGAGCTAGATTTGCCCCTAGCTATGCAAACCTCTTCATGGGGTATTGGGAGGAGGAATCAATATGGAACAACAACCCATATCGGGGCAATCTGGCCCTGTACGCCAGATATATAGACGATATCTTAATCATCTGGCAAGGGTCAGACGAGGATCTGGATGGGTTTCTTGTACACTGCCAAAATAACCCCTTTGGAATCGGCTTCACACATGTGGTGGATGCCAACAGTCTGGTATTCCTAGATCTTGAACTACGGACAGACTCTGATGGCAACATCTGCTCTAAAACGCATTTTAAGCTTAGCGCAGGCAATTCCTACTTGCACGCTAGTAGCCATCACCACCCCAAATGGATCCGTAATGTCCCTTTTGGTCAGTACTGCAGGTTAAGGAGAACATGCACCACCAGAGGTGATTATGAGGAACAGAGCGCCATCTTGAGGACCAAGTTCCTTGAAAAAGGCTACAGTGAGGTCCACATCGAGGAAGCATACCAGAAATATTGGGGCCAATATGAAGAGAGTCCACTGCATATACCACACACAGCTGCCAAAAAAGCCACTAAAGACCCCAACAATAGATTTAATAACCAGGTCAGGTTTTGCACCAGGTTCAATACTAAAGCCTTCGACATACAGCGAAGCATCCAAAAGCATTGGAAAATTCTTAAGCAGGACCCAGTTCTTGGTCAGAGCCTTGCCCTCAGACCCGAAATTGTGTTCAGGAAACCTAGGGATCTCAGGAGTCACATAGCACCCAGTAGAATTAAGAAGCCTCTTACTGGTGCCAGCAATACGGTCAATCCTTGGTCTGCCCTGTTTGATCAAAGGGGCAGTTTCAAATGCGGTGTGAGCAATTGTGGAACCTGCAAATACATGTGCCACAGAAAGAAAGAAGTGGCTGCCACCAATGGCCGTACATATAAGATTAAGCAGTTCATCAACTGTGGTACTTCTTTTGTGATCTATGGGCTCATCTGTCCCTGTGGCCTCCTATATGTTGGCCGAACCATGCGCCCCTTGAGGGTCAGGTTTGGCGAACACAAATGTAACATCATTAATTACAAGGAGAGCAATAAAGGCAAAAACAAATATTCCGTACCACGGCACTTTCAGGAGGCACACAGTGGTGATCCATCAGGCATGAAAGTATTTGGGATTGAATCCATCACAGGAGATTCAGATGGTGGAAGAAAATTCCAAAGACTATGTTAGAGGGAGACCTATTGGATCTTTACTCTGGGTTCCCTCTCACCCACTGGGCTTAATGAAGATCTTGAGATACATGGGGTCATCCACTGACTCCCCGTTATGCATAGGTACCTTCTGCTGAGCTGCACATGAAGTGTAACTTTCCATTTAATTATTTTTCACTGTGCACACTTCTTATGGTTCTTATGATTTTATGATTGTCACTAGTTTCAATGGTTTTATTTATACACACATATATATATATATATATATATATTTTTATAGACCTTTCGTGTTTACTTACACTATGTCGATTGCCCCTGTGACTCCTCCACCTGCACAGGGGAGTGTCCAGGACGGCCCATGTGACCTTTGGTTTAACTAGCAGTGAGCATATAAAAGAGGGAGCAGACATTTGGTCAGTTGGCTCTGAGGAAGAGGCAAGTCCTCGAAACGCGTCAGCCTTTTGGATGTCTAAACTCCCTATTGCGGACTGTTACTCAGCGCGGTGTTGATCCAGCTGTTCTTTTATGATGTGCCTTGACCACCAGGATAACATGTGTTGGGATACATCCCTTTGTCAAAAGTCAGACTGGCACATCCTCTCTGCCTTCTGCCTGGATTTGACCAACAATTGGTATGCTGTGTAGGGCCATGTGAGACTTTTTTATGCTTCATATAGTAAATTATGCATTTGAACTGAACTCTTTGATTCACGTGGATTTATGGGCTCTGAATTTATGAGCACACAAGTCTGTCCCACACAGCTTACTTTATCAGCACACTAGACTGTCCCGCACAACAATTGTATACAACAATTATCTGGAGCGCCCATTCAGTGTGTTTTTATTTTTTATTTTTCTACAATTGTTTGCTGAATGCACAACTAAAAATGTGTCCCTGGAAAGCTATTTGAAATGCTGACAACTATGTAATCTTTAAATAATGCACTCCTGAACTCTGCACTCTCTACGTAGTGCACTCCTGAACCCTGCACTTCGTACGTAACACACTCTTGATATTTAACAATGCCCCTTTAAGACCCTCTTACTGCTAATGCAATTTGGCCATACCCACTATATGATGCATGCACTCTCTCTCCATGACATGAGGTGTGGTTAAATTGCTACACCTATTGTCTGCTCTTATCACATCATGATGCTGTGCATTATCCATGTTATCCTAAATAGAAGAGACAGTGCAGGTTCCAGAGAATGGGTTGCTCTTCATTTACCATAGTTTGGTTTAATTTTAAAGATGACGAAATAGAGAGGTGTAGGAAATCAGCAAAATGTGGGAATTTCACTAACGGAGCTAGGTGATGATACTGATGGTTATGTTGGTGAATGCCAGTAAGAAAACTGGAGCCGTTACACAAGTGGACACCACTCTATCTTTGTCAATTTAACTGGAACATGTTGATGTCCAGCTAGAATGTGCCTTTAATAAGAATTCTCTTAATTGCTGATGATGTGTTTGTCTTCTATGTACAACAAAACTGATACCGCAATTTTTCAAGCATTTATTCTTTTTTGGCTTTAATCTGTCCTCTAAAATATGATCTTTTCATTGGCTGCTGAGTTTATTTATTCATCAGTTTTCCCATAAGCCTTCATTATCTAATAATCCTAGTCACTGCACCAGCACAAATTAATAGATTCAATTTTTCATTTTGCTGTTGCCAGGAGAATAAACATGTCAGTGTAAGACAGCCATAGTAACAGGAATTGAATGCAGCCACTGGCAGCCAGCTGCTCTAAGAGGCTAAGTAATGGCCACCATTATAACCAATCTTCTGGAACTCCATGGAAGTGGCTGTTTAGCGTTCTGAAAGTGGCTCACCAATAAATTTCCTTTTATGCATGTTTACCAGAAGTAATGTGAACACTATAAAGTGAAGGGTAGATATTGAATTGTCGATTAGAGTTTACTTGTATAGATTACACAGATTGTTTTGATGTTTATACTTTTTGCTGATGTTCTGTGATGTGCTCTCAGCTGTACTGTTGTGCTGTACTTAAAGATTTCATCAAAAGAGATGTCCTTTTCCAATAATGTTGTACTGTATCATTGTACCACAGATAATATCTAAATCTTATAGTGCAGTAAAAATTATAGTACATTCAATAGTACGCTTATAAGCGCAGGGGTACAGTAGTAACAATCCAGGCCAGAAATCAACAAGGCAATGGGATTTTACTCTACAGCTGACCTTACTTCCACCCAAATTTACCTGCTTGATTTACCTGCTTACTTGCTTGGTTCCCCAACTTAGTTTCCCTGCAGGTGTAGTTTACTATCCATCAAGACACCTGCCTTATGAGTATCTTTTTGGTTAGTTAATGGCAGATGAAGAAGGTGGCAAAGCCATATGATAAAAGATGAAAAAATGAGAACAGCTGGTTGGTGTAACTTTTTTTTTAAATGAGACTTAAGTAAATCCTTCTTCAGAATCTACATTGTACTTTGTAGCCTGCTGGTTTTCTCTTAATTGCTGGACTCTCTGTAGTACCACAAAAAAGCCATGAAACTACCCTTCACAAGAATTACCTATGAACAGCTGTGTGGTATGGTCGGATGAATTTTTAAGGTTTTTTATTGCTGTCTGTGTTCCTGTTAGGAAGATTCACTCTTCCTGTTTGTCCAGGCGACTATTATCACCTTTTTTTTATCACATTGTAGCTGCCACCAGAACAGAGAAGGAAGCAAAATCTTCCAATGAGCGCACATGCTTTGGTGACAACTGTCTAAGAGGGAATTTCCCTCACTTTAGAGATTTCCCCACTTCACGTTGTGTCTATAGAACAAGAGGTGAAGGGAAATATTTCAAATGGGATGGCCATGAAAATTTACTTTGCAGATCTATATTAGAGCCAATTTCATCCCTGGCCATGCGGGATCTCCTGCATGGTACGGGTTGGGGAAAGACCTGATAACCTACCCTGTAAAATAATTGCTAAGAGAATTCATGGAAAAAGTCGCTTACGAGTGACAGTCCATGCAGTCGCCAAGGGTTGGATACGACTGAATAGATAGATAGATAGATAGATAGATAGATAGATAGAGATTAGAGCCAATATTGAGCTCTCCTCCTGGAGGAACAACTTGACAGCAGTTGCTGAGTAGCAATGGGCTCAATTGCTGCTCAGCAACTGTTGTCAAGTTGTTTCTTCATGAGGAGAGTTCAATAATGGTAAAATAGATCTGTGAAGTCACTGGTTTTTTTTTAGTACATCCAAGTGCTGGGCCCTGATATAGTGAGAGTGGTATTGCCCCCGAAACACGTTGCCAGCTTTTATATGACTTTTTTTTATCAACAATTAAAATGATCTTAGCCTCTTTTATCTGATTATAGTCAGATGCTTGTTTCTGTATTTCTAAGGTTTGAGCTATTGTAGACTGCCCATCAACGAAAGCCTTGTTGTCTGCCAGGTGCCTTGCTAGAGCTATGCCTGTATGATGTTTGCCTTCATCTGACTATTTATTTTAGGTACTTATATAGTGCTGTCAATTTATGCAGCACTTTACATATATATTGTACATTCACCTCAGTCCTTAACCCTCAAGGGGTGTATAATCTATGGTCCCTAACTTACATTCATACACAATTGGGCCAATTTAGACAGGAGCCAATTAACCTACCAGCATATAGTGCATCACAGTGGTTTAGTGGCTAGCACTTCTGCCTTGCAGTTAACAGGCCATGGGTTCAAATTACAACCATGATGCCTCCTGCATGGAGTTTGCATGTTCACCCTGTGCTTATGTGGGTTTCCTCCAGGTACTCTGGTTTTTTCCTGCTCTCCAAAGACATGCTGGTAGGTTAATTGGCACCTGTCTAAATTGTCCCTAGTAGGAAAAAAAAACCTACCAGCATATCTTTGGAGTGTGAGAGGAAACCAGAGTACCCGTAGGTACATGCAAACTCCAGGCAGGTGGTGCCATGGTTGGGATTTGAACCAACAACCCTAGTACTGCCAGGCAGAAGTGCTAACCATTTAGCCAGTGTGCTACACTTGCAAGTGGAAAATTTCCCAGTGTCTCTTTGAGTATGTTGTTTTGGAGGCCTGAAAAGTGACAGGGTTTTATCCAGAATGCAAAAAAGGTCTTGGATTTAGATATTTTTATTAGGTGATTCAGGTATTAGTTGGTAAAGGTGCCAGTACATAAACAATGCCACTAGTTTTTGTCTGTTGAAGTTTCTCTCACTGTTTGATATTGTTTGGCATTTATCATGCATTCTTCTCTCCTCCATGATCAATCTGTATGGAAATGTGTAGAACAAAATATTAGGTACGAGGTAAATGCTCATTAGTGCAAATTAATTATTCACTGATAATTACAAAGATTCCCATTGATTTGTAGAAATAAATCTATCAACAAAATTACTGAAGCATTAAACTAATGTTGAAGTTCTTATATACTTTAATGTGGATTTGTAAATTTAATTTCTTACAGCGTGTATTAATTTGCCACACTACTTTTGTAATTAAAAAAAAAGTAAATATATATTACTTTGCTACAGATGATGTTCTTAATCTTAGCTAATAAATGACTAAATTAATTTCTAAAGAAAAATCATGGCAGGAAGCTGTGCAGTATTTTGTTTTTCATTATTTAGATCTGTTTCTAATATCAGTGATGGCAGGAGATAGCATGATGAAATTTCTTTATTAGAAATATTTGTGTTCACAAATATGTAAATAAGGCAATATGAAAAATGTTTTGTCACTATAGGATGGGACCAATGTTGTCCTTATCTTTACTGGCCACCAGGAGATGGGATGCAGCAACATGTGGTGACCAGGTGACAATGAAGCAGCAAAACTGGGAAACAGAGACTTAGTATTGTCACCTTATTAAAGGAAGTGTATGAACAAAGACCCTTATGTCAGGATCACCAGGTATTATTTTAATGAAAGCTGCAGGTTGAAACATTTTGAAAGTGGCTTTGAAATTACATTGACATGTTAACTCATATGAGATTTCAGTGATTGAGTTAACATATACTTTAGTGATCCCCTAACATCCATCATGGTGAATCACATTTTTTTGTCCATGTCTATATTTGCTATACATTCAACGCACTGCAGATTTAAGAGCAAATTTACATTGTCAGCATTTCCCTTCTAAAATAGGCACAGCAAAATTTAATCATATAGTCCTTACTAATTAAACTTTATAATTCTGTTGATGACATTTTTTCAGTGTAGGCAAGAAAATGTACATTCCCCCACAAATGGTGGCAGATGTATGTCCATTTCTGCCTATTCCTCTTTACTCGGGTAGGGCCAGGAAGTTTCTGTTTGCTCAGCAAAGAATCCAGTAGCCATCCACAGAGTATCTAATTGCATTGGGGAACAGGATTTTTTTTTCTGCTAGATCAAAATCAACCACATTTCATATGGGTTTTTTTTATCTAGGATACCTCCAAAGATAAGGAGAAAAAAATGAAAAAAGACAGGCCGTGGGAGAATTCCTTATATTGTAGTAGTTTGAGAGATAATTGGATGAAATAAACAGCACAAGAGACAGATCACAGCTGTTTAAAGTGTTTTATGCACCATCCTGAGGAAGTGGCCAGTGTAGTGCTATGAAACACGTTGACAGTGTTTTATGTTATTCTGTGAGAATTAAATATTGAATTAATGAATAATACATTTCTCAACTTCACCTTCATATTTGGGTGCCTCTACTGACACCAGTTTCTCACCTTTGGGGGCTCAAAACCTCTTATATGGGTTTTTTGGTTTCTCTGGATCAACTGCAGGTTTATGGTTCTAAGGATCCAGGTGTTTTTCTTTACTCTTTTGTCTACTCAGTGGACATGTGTTTTTTTCAATTTCACTAACTATGTCATTATGTAAGTAGACTTGATGGAGCAGAGTGCACATGTTTTGTGAACTTTCGGCCAACATTTGGATGGTTTGTTAATGTATTATTTATTTCAGGTACTTATACCTTATCGTGTGCCTACATGATTCACCCCCTTCACATGCCTTTGGTCACATTTAACAAACTGTGCACATTGTTTTTTTTATTTATTAAATAAACCATTGATAGTGAACCATATTGACACAGTACCCATCCTTCAATGAATTCTGTTTAGAGTAAGTGTACCTTTAAAAATATATTTAATATGAGAAAAGGTAATTATTTTATTTCACAGAACTGTTGAAATCATTTCCAGTGTTTGCATCACTTGATGTTACCTAAAACATGATGACCTTTGCACCTCTCACAGATGCTCAATAGCTATATCAGTAACATATTGTGTTCCAGGGTGACTGAATTGTGGAGAGTTTCTCAAGGCACGGAGAATATGGAAATTTTGTGCCTTGAGGCTTTTATAACTGCTTTAATCTGTACTTTGTTTTTGGGCAGTGGGCCAAGAAGAAGAGGAAGCAAACATGGTATATTAAAGTAAATGTAGGCATCTGCAAAGTTTTTGTATTAAAATACTTGTTCTCAACTTTTTTTTTTGTCAGTGCAGTGTGGTCCCTCATGCATAGTGCATCCCTGGTGGTTGTGGGTGGTGGTGGTCATAATGAGGAACGATAATGCAATTAAGATTTCAATCAATTCTACATGAGTTTAACAGCAGGCAATTATGCTGCTTAACAGCTGTTAAGTGAGTGTAATTGCATAGTGCAGATCACAGTTTATCAGATTATTACACACAGTTAAGAACAGTTATGTATGGAAGGTAAACATAACAACAAAAAAACAATTAGAGACTTCCGAAAGGAAGCCTTGAAACATTCAGAAATATTGCTCTGTTTCCCCCTAGGATTTAGTCTTTTTCATATTACACTCGGATGCCCAACTGTCTCGCTTACAAAATCTGGAGTTAAGAAACCTGGAACCATTGCTTTTTCTAAAGGATAAAAGCAAGAATGCAACAACTTGTTATTGGTATCCTTTCTTAACATCTGCCACAGCTCCCAACTTTCCCTCGTTTGGGAAGGCTGTCTTATTCTGAAACCAAATCCCTCTGTCCATCTTTTCTCTTAAGCTGTTCTACTTTCTGGTCTGATATATAGTCATCTATGATAATACACTTTTTAAATAGCAAAGCATTTTTGTACACTAGATATTTCATCCAACCTCAAAATTTTTAATGTGATATTTTCAAAAGTCAGTATAAAGGAAAAGTAGTGGTGGACAAAGGTAGTGTTATGTATTTAACCAATCTTTTTTTGCATTTATTGGCCTCATGCTCATAGGTGATTTTTGGCATACAAGTAATATAAGGGCATTTTTATGTACTTGGGATACACAGCTTCTGTGTACAGCCACCCATAGTAATGAACGACTGCATGCAAGTATGCTCCATTACGTAAGTCAACCTGTACATGTGAACGGTGACGTGGAAAGTCAGTTTCTAGGTGAGTATGGCTTTATACATGCATGGGTTCATGCAAGTAGTGGCATAAACCCACATTGATTATTATAGCCAGTTGTAAGCAGCAGCCGTGTATCCTGGGCATGGAAATATGCCTGCAATTAAAGTAGCTCCCGTGTGCTTGAATGGATCAAAACAAAAAAGCAACTTGCAGTGGGCCTCTCTGCACTGCAATGGCAAATGCTTCTAAGGTCTAAGGGTGGAGGAATGAGTTGTAACACTTACCCTTTTTCCTCGATTTTGCAGGCTCCAGTGCTCCCCTCTTCTCTCTGATGTTCCAAATTTGTGTTTGAGTCCTCACTGTCCTCATATTGATTCTACATTGTATCTGCTGATATCACAATGTGACCGTTGGCTGTAGCGTCTTAGGGAAGAGACCTTGTGGGAGCAGTTGCCAAATGTAGAGTCAGCCTGCGGAGCAAGGGTTAATGTAATTATTACAGGTTATCTATAATACTTAGATGCATATTAGGTCTACCTCTAACGTGCATTTAACCCTTGCTATGTCACTGCAAGGGTATTTTTGCCTGATGTCTGGAGTGAGACTTCAATACAGCTTTCTTTTTTTTTTATCAAAGTAGATACAGCCTTCTAGTGATAAAAGGTGTAAAAATATGACATCCAATTTCTAATGTGTTGTTTAATGTTCCAAATCACTAGTACATAGCAACAGTAATGAATGCATATAACAAGGGATAGCTGGGTTTGAGAATGTCATAAATCAATAACAGTAATTCAGATGCGAGAGTGCAGGATATTTCTTACTAAAATGCACATCCAAAATGCATCAAACTGTTCATTTATACTGCTAAGTTTATATTAAATCACTTAAGACATTTACAGTGAATTTTTACAGTTTTTTTATCATTGGTAAATTGCTACGTTGTTGCAATACACAAAAAGAAATGTAGAGATATGTGCTGTTTACCTGTTATGGACAAGCATGTTCTACTTTGGTATCTGAGGCTGATTTATTTTTACAGCTCTTGAATGCCTTTTTGATGGTTTCTACTTTGATTTTCTTGTAACTCTGTGTTCTGTCTCCCTACATTTATGCAAAAGGGATGATGTCGGGTAGAGAAGAGAAAATGTAAAAACAACCTTACTTAACCACTTGCCTACCGGGCACTTTTACCCCCTTCGTGCCCAGGCCAATTTTCAGCTTTCAGTGCTGTTGCACTTTGAATAACAATTGTGCGGTTATGCAACACTGTACCCATATTACATTTTTATTGTTTTTTCACACAAATAGAGATTTCTTTTGGTGGTATTTATTCACACTGGGGTTTTTATTTTTTGCGCTATAAACAAAAAAGAGCTAAAAAATTTTAAAAAAAAAAGTTTTTCATTGTTTCTATTATAAAATTTTACAAACAGGTAATTTTTATCCTTCACTGATGTGTGTTGATGAGGCTGCACAGATATTTTTTTTTTTTTGCCATTTCTGTCTCATTGGAAGTATTTTTTTCACTTCCTGTCCAATAACCAAAACCATAAGTGAGGAATATCCCTGGATCACCAGAACTATTGTTCCTATTAGAATTTTTCCCCTCTATTTCTGCTCTTGTTACAACTCAAAATTTGGGATTTTCTTTCACTTTCACTCTTGGTGATAAGGGATGAATATGTTATTGAAGGCACAGACAGCAATAAAAACACATGACAGATGTTCTATTCCCTCTCTACTCTAAAACAAAAAAAAGTTTTGCCTTTAGTTATACTTTATACAATCCAGTGATTGACTATATCTGTAAATCAGGCATGTCCTTGTTAGGTACAGTGATTATAAAATTATATTTAAATCCCATTTATTTATTTGGATATGTAACCATTGCTAACTCTAAATCGAATATCATCGTAATTATTTTTTTGATGCATGCATCAAAATTGACCTATTCAGTTATCACAAAACCCTAGTGTGGGCAATCCCTACAGTCCTAAAGCAATTTTGTTGACTTCGCTGCTAGTGTCCTATTTGATAATGAGAGTGGTAGAATCCCATTTGGGAGACACACTTCCTGTCTCAGACACACAGCTGTATGTAAGAGGAAATCTTTACTAAGTGAGAGGAAATCCTCTTGTTGTCACACGGACAGATGTCCACATTGAAATATATCTTCTATCCTTCTGTTCCAGTGACAGCTGTAGAAATTTTGGATTTCCAACTCTTTCTGTCCCAGTTATAAAGGGTTTAAAATCAGAAAAAAAATCATTACGAAAAAATGTAACTCATCCTTACTATCTTAATCTAAAAGAAAAGTGCACATGAAGTTAGACTTTAAATTTTAGCAAGTTATCTGACTGCCAAATAAGTTCCTTCTGACAGCTATAATATACAGGTGCAGAGGGAAAGTAGGGGGTCAGTAGGTTACCCACCAACAACTTTAAGCCCTGGAGTTATCATCTACACCCCTTCTGTGCCCCTTCTTCAATTTCCCTATCATGGAATGAGGCATCAGATGCCATTTATCTCACGTGTGTGCTTGCTTTTTGGTAACTAGTGTCTTCTTCTTTATACTGCATCCTGCTGAATCAAACATATATTCCTTATCTGAATCCTAAAGAGTCTGATCTGATGAAATGATGAAAATTAGTATGCTGTAATGCATCTCTCCCATTTCAGAGCTTTTACGGACTACAATGCATGCCGATTTCCATTCTTCCAGTGTTCTGGGTTTCCTATGGAGGAAAAAGAAATCATAACTAATTATTTTGCTGCCCCTAACTGTCTTTTATTTCAGTGAGTCATGATGTTTCAATGCGAAACATTTATTCAGAGAACATGCCGAACTACTTAATTGAAAGCTGTAAGTGTGGAGACTTTGTTGAAACAGTCACACCAGTGTGACACTTTGAATGCTCTTCACATAGCGCATATTATCAAGGGACCTATTCGCTAACACTTTAGGCATTCTACTACTTTACCATAATTGCAGAGTGTCACATTGTTCTGATGGAGATAGATTTAGAACAATTGTTGATTGCAAATCTTTTATAAAAACAGGCAGTGTGAGCGACAGAGAGAGCATTGAAATTCAGCAATGTACATCACTCATCCATCATAATTTAACAAATGGAAAGGCCTCAGACAAGCTGCCATCCGTCATATCTATTTAACTGCACTCCAGAGTGAATTAAATTGTATTTAGCAACCTTTATCTTTGGCATGTTCACAAGAAAAATCTTCTAGGCAAAAACGTGCATTCTCTGTAAAGTTACTGTCGTCACTTGCAAGATTACCTTTTTGAGGACTTAGTGAACATTAAGTACACTTAGGTAGAAGAGGGGTAGAAATGTTTTATGGCAATTTAAAAGAAAGGAGACTGTACAGCAAAGGCTGTAATTTTGTAAGTCACAACTGCCATAAGAAGGAGCATCATGAGTCCGAAGGTCCAGACTGTACCAATCATCTGCACCTGACTTGTGTCAGATGTTTATCTGGTAATAATGGTCTGTCTTCTTGTGCTGACAGCTATTCAGAATGACGCCCGGCAATAACCCTTTTGCCTCCTTTAATACTTTTATTAGGACTGCACAGGATGTCTTCAGGTTTTATGTGTCATGTGCATTTACTGGAAGAAGATCATTGTAAGCCTTACAGAGGCATTCAGTCTGCCCATCAAAGAAGAAGCAAATTATATCTAAAGCCTGGTTTTGAAGTAACTTCAAGAGGAAGGGGAGATGTATAGGCTGCAGTCATAGTCAATTTTTTATAATTGCTAGTTTCTTGCCTGTAATGTTGGCTTTCTGACCCCAGTACTTTCATGGGGGAATTAAATAACTGCTACACCAGTTTTCTTTTATTAATCCCTCTTGTTACTGTGTTGTGCCAAATTCATGAAGCATCTGTGACACTTTTAGTTCTGAAAGCGACTGGTGCGCTAAAGTCAGGTAAAAAGCACTGACACTCTATTAATGACAGGAATGCAATATGTAAACATCTGGGGCGATCAAAGGGTTAACTGTGTGCTGTGTGTGTTTTACTGTGTGCTGTGTTTTACTAGGGAGACATGCTGCTTTGTATTTCTCTGCTGTGTAGAGAGATACAAAACAGCATGTCCATGCTGACAGGAGATAGACCTGTGTTGTTTACACACATGTCTCTCCCCTTTCAGCTTTACTTGATGATTGCCGAGTGCCGGATGGGGAATCGCCAGCTGGGACCAGGTGATTAACATCCCTAGCCGCCAATAGCGCACGCGCCCCCTACCCGGGAATCCAAATCACGTATATATATATATATATATACTTGACTGTGCGCAGCCCTGCCGCCCTGTAGCAGTACTTCTGCTATGGAGTGGAAGGAAAGTGGTAAGCTTAGTATAGATCTAGCCTGGAATTCCACTTTAAAGTATGTGACCGACAGCAGGAAGTGAGGGAAGCAGTGCTGCAATTGAGACAGCGTTGGAGCAGTGACAGGACCCAGGTAAGTGTCAAGGGATGGTGATGAGTAGGACAAGAAGCAGGGTGTTTTTTTTTACCTAAATGCAGATAATGCTTTAAGGTAAAAAAAAAAATAGACTTTAAAACCACTTTTAAAACAGATTATTAGATTGCAGATTTTTTTTTGTACAACATAAGGCAAGATCAGCATTTTAGGAAATATTTACACAATGTAAAAATTACTTGTACTGTGCTCTGTGCAGGGTATGTCTCATTTTAAATCACTACCTCCAAAAGATCATCTTACTACACTGAAAAAATTATATAGCAGTACAGAATTAATTGTATGGATTAATGCGGATCTTGTTGCCCTGGTATTTATTTTGGTACTGTTCATTGATGGTTGGACTTCATCAATATGTCCAAAAATACAAAAATAAAGTGCATTTTGTTTTGCTAGCCAAACTAGGTCTTTCTGCTAGTAGAGTGGGAGTAGATACAGAGAAAACATGAGCTTAAAAACAATAGTTTTTCAGGTCTTTGAGAGCGGTCACATTGGTCATGTGATCAGAATTGTCATTGATTGGCGCTTGCCTGTTTTATTAGTCAACATCTGGTTAGAGTGCATAAGCCTCAGGTGCACACTTGGAAACAGACAGCCAAAGAAAACATGACCTAAATGTGCTTCCTGCCCGGTTTTCTAATTATGTAGATCACCATTGAATAGTGCCAAAAGGATTAGGCAAGCCTTTGCTTTGTATTTGCCCCTCACATTGAAAAAGTGATATCCACATTACAGAAGTGATTATTATTATTATTCAAGATTTAGTGCCAACAGTTTGTGGCAACACACTTAGGATTTCTAAACACTGTCAGCAAAGTAGCTTATAACCATGTTTTTGTATATTTAAAGTCTACAGTTCCATGTATATGGTTGAATATCATATGTACTGCATGTTTTGGAGAGGAAAGAAAATCTCAGTTGGGACCCTTAAGAGTATACATATGTTTCTTGCATTCATCTCGACATAAGAAGAGTTACATACTGTAAATCTGCTGTACTGTAAATCTGCTTACTTAGTACAAGTATTACTGTTTCAAGTTGGAGCCCTGGATTCTTCCTGTGCAGCTGTTTCCTTGACTTGTAGCAAGGATTCACAACGTTCCATGGACACAGGCCAGGAGCGACCACAAGACATGTCTTCTTAGCTGTTCTCTATTATAAGAATGGTCTGTTTTATTATAGCAACAGTTAGGTAGGCCTTAAACGCCAAAAAGTCTGCATCACATCTTTGTTTAATTTACAATATAATTTATTACATTTTTAAAAAAAAAACAAGGATGAAATATATATAACATAGGGTGTGAAGTTATTGTGATGAAATATATGTATACATAACAAAGGGGATGAAGTTATTATAGTAAAATTAAGTTACAAAAGAATGAGATGTCAAGGCAGTGAAATTAAAATACTAAATGATACAGTGGCAAGAAATATGCAGAAGGTGTATAAGGGCTTTAGCAATGCTAATCAAAATAAAAATAGGGAAAAGTCTAGAATAGTTTTCCTTCTTTCAGTTGGTGAGTGGCTGGTTTGGACAGAATTGAGTTGAGCAAAAAAAAAAATCAAAATTTAGGTAGATCTAACAGACCAGATAGTGTAGATGGATGTAGAGAAAGAAAGAAAGAAAGAGAAAAGAAAATACAAGGGGTTGGGGAGGGATTGGGGCCATGTGGGAGTGGGGGGGGATAGCCCAACTTTGTTTTTAGAGCTTTCCAAAAATGATGTAGAATAATTTTGTAACAGAGCAATATGGCAGCACTGTTGTTCTGTGTTCCACAAAAATATTGTGAGAAGTGTAAAGGGAATATCGAGAAATACAATTATTGTATCATTTGTTTTTTGTACATAATATTTATTGAGTGATATCTGTCAAACTTCAATTACTTTAAAGTACTTTCCAAGGTACTCTGTAATAAAATTACTTCTTTTATAATAAATGTTTTACAAGGATTCCCTTGTTTCTGTAAATATTTAATAATACTGATATTCTCATGTACTTACAGTTTAACAGCATATGATTGTCATTGGAGCATGGTTATGGGCAGCGTGGAAACAACTAATCTCTTGCTTCTTTTCTATTACAAGCATTGCGTGCTGGCAATCATCTGTCAGTTATGTTTTTTTCAAAAAAGTAATTACATTTTCAAATGCAACCCTTGCACTGCAGGTCTCAGACATGTAGAGTGAGTCAGTAATGCTCTTTAGTCACTTGCGTTGTCAATGAACATACCAAGGGTGAGCAGATGAATGACCTCAACAGTCTACTGCTGCTCCTTCATTGTCCATCTGCAAGCTGTATATCCAAGTCCTTCTGTGGAGGTCCAAGACTTGTCAAAGTTTTGGGTTTAAAAAATTTCAGTTGTGTATTTAGCTGTTTGCCTGCAGTTGCTAAACAAAACACAGGGCAAAGGTTAGTTACAAAATCTTCTTGAAAGGCATAAAAATCCCATAATTCTAGCATCATACCTGGCTAAACATGGCTATCTATGCTGGTTATGGAAGATAATGCATGTTTGTGATTACCTATACAATGATAATTTAAGATTTTTGTTGACTAATAATTTAGATTTTAGCATTTGGGCGATTGTGGAATTAAGTCTTCTTATGGTATAGCAATACTTTGGGGTAGATTTACTAAAACTGGAGCAATCAGGATCTGGTGCAGCTGTGCATGGTAGCCAATCAGCTTCTAACTTCAGCTTGTTCAATTAAGTTTTGACAATAAAAACTGGAAACTGATTGGTTTCTGTGCAGAACTGCTTTAGATTTTGCACTCTCCAATTTTAGTAAATAACCCCCATTATGTCTTGCACTGGATTGGTAACCAAATATTTTTGCCTGGATTTGAAGTTTTTCCAATAAGTTTAACAAATTAGGAAAGTGATTGAGTGGGTAGTAAGCAATCACATCCTTTGTATTCATGAAATCTAGCTCTGTGATTGGAAGTGTATGTCATATTTCAGGCACATTAAAATTTGGTTGCCTTTTCACTTTCAACAGCCATGTGTAGCACAGAATTATTAATATCTTTAAAACTGTACTAAACCCAAAAGCATATATTTAACCTATAACTAAAACAGCAAAACCTTTTTTTTCTTAAGTTTGTTAGTTTTAGATAGAGTGGCGATGGATTAGAACACTTGCCAGCTTTTATTTCTGTCTGTGCCCCCATTAGGGAGATTCACTGTCTCTGTTTGTTCTGTTTACCATTATCATTGAAAGTGAAAGTAAAAGAAAATCCTAATTTTTGGGTTGCCTCCAGAAAATTAATAGCAGAGAATGCTTCCAATGGGGACACTAGTTTTTATTAATTAAGAGATTCCCTTAATTTGCAGGAATTTGGCTATGGCACAGTAAGTGAAGATACATTTCCCCAATGGCAAACACATGGCAAAAAGAAAATGACCCTTCCTTACTCTATCCAAAATTTTGCTTACAATAATCAGTTTTTTTTATTTATGTAAAACCTTTAGCCCAAAAGAATGTTGAAAGCTGTAATTGCTTAAAAATCGTGAGCTGGACTTTGGCTTCAACTAGTTGGTGTATCCAGATTTGCTGGTGCATCAAACACCCTCCCCCTCACATTAACAATCCTGCTGTCCAAAGGTGTCTCTGTTGCTCCTGCATTCAGAGTGTAGGCACCCAAAGATAGGAGGTGCATTACTGTCCAGATCACCAGGTGAAAACAGATGGAAAACAAATCAGGGTTCGTTGATTTAAATCACTAGTGAAAAGGCTTGATTTAAATCATCATTTTTAAAGAGCAGCTGTCATCTCTGTCCTGCAGCGGCTCCTCCTCTGACCTGCTGTTGACTCACAAACAGTCCCATTCACTTTAATGGGACACCTGATGATGCGGCAGTGACACAACAAGGTGAGGGGCGTGGCGGCAGCAGGTGAGTGGATGTCCGCTAACTGGCGCTGCCATGATGGATCTAAAATGACAGGTGCTCTTTAAATGTAAAGAATCCGACTCATTCTTGCTGGTAGTTAGAATCTTTAATATTTGCAAACCAAATGAAGGTTTCACTTTTAGAATAATAAACTGTCAGATTAATAAAACAGCAATATCAGAACTGATTTTAGGTTAATAGGTCAATCACACATAGTTGGAGAACCACTCAAATTCTTTTATTTTATGTTTTTTCTCATGGTTACTGTGAAATTGTGTGAATTCATCAATGCAGTGCATGTTATCTCAGCTTGCAGAGCTTGGATTCATTGAGTTTACCAAAAATGTAAATATTGCAGAATATACAGCCAATAAACTAAATTATTAATGTATTTTAATTAGAAAACTGTCTTTAGACAGATTTTTTTTATCAGTTGTTATTTTTTTATTGAAATCGTGCAAAAGTACAAAAACTGATCCAAGGTACACTTTAGATAGATTTTTACTCCAAAAGTATTTTATTAAAATAAATTTGAAAAAAATCAGATTAAAATTTAAAAAATTTGATTCAAATAAAAAAAATCCATTTTTTTAAATTTTTATTTGTAAATAACATTGATTTTTATCCACCTGGCTAACAAAGAAAACTAATGCAGTCACCACATCTAATGACTAGTGAGCTGCACTATGTTACATTTTTGATTTTGGGTTTAATACTGCTTTATTAGTAGGTGCCCATGTAAAACGTCATGGGTTTTCACTAGCACTAGCCTGTAATAACTATATAAAAAACATTTTCATGTTCTTATTTTGTTACCATTTTAGGTAATAGTAAAAGTAAAAAGTAAATATTTAATGTGCTCTATATGTTTGCTTTATAGTAACATAGTTAAAGTGTTACTAAACCCAGGACCCTGCATTCATTATATCTGGTCTCCCACAGTACACAGAACATGGAAATGCAATTATTTTAGTAAATATAAACTGCTAAATACCTTTTCTCATCAGTAGTATATAGCATCTTGTGACTTCTATCAGTGTCTGGCTGAGCACTGGGTAATTTTGCAGGGGGAGTTTTCATTCTCTTCTAACTGTCCTATGAGGTTGCATGACCCCTGGTCCTCTGCCTGGAAAGTGCTCTTTGGCCCTGTGCTGATTACATGCACCGTTCCAAAAAAAAAAAAAAAAATCTCTAGCAATACACACTAAATTGAGCATGCACAGGGTGCCTCCTAGGGCTCTGTACTATTAGCAGATGGATTGGGGACAGTAGAAGCAGGGGAGGATCAGGGAAGATAGGATCAAACATCTTTTTTACACAATGCAGAGGATTAGTCCCTTAGGTTCCACAGTGAGTATAACAAGGAGTTTTTTTTGTATACATACACTGATTTTACTGTTGTGGGTTTAGTAACACTTTAAGCACACACTCTCTGAAATATCTAAGTAAATTGAGCTTTTCTTTTTCTCTGATGACCAGTATCTCAGACACAGCATCTCTAAATCCAGACTTCCCTGAAACAAGGATATCACAAAGCAGTTCACTGTGACTGCAAATTATATATATCTGCTCAATTTAGGTATCTTTTATTGAAGAACATGTTATGTTTTTATGTTTTTCAAGATTTGATATACCGGTAATAGTAGTGCCTTGATATATGGTTAGCTAAGGCCAGTAAGGAATTTGCTCTGCAGCTGTAATGAATTATTTGGATCTCCATGCTTCTAACTAGATGTATTAAATATTGCACCTTATTCTGTCACGAGAAAGCCACTTTCACATGAAATATTAAGCAAACTTCTCTCAACCGTATGTTTCTTATTAGTAAAGAGATTTTACAAAACACAGCGTAAGCCTTTGTGAGGGCATACAAATAAGATGTACAAACTGTGACAGGAACACAAAACCATTAAGGCCAAAATGTCTTGTGGTTCACTCTTTAATATGTGCTTTATTACAAGAAATACAGAAAGTTAATCGGTCGTTAATTGACTTTTGAGTGCCATAGAACAATTAGCAACTATCCAATGTACTGCAGGCCTGCCAGGCCACCCTGCCAAGTTTAACAATGAATCGGTTTGTGGGCTCAGAAAAAATGTCATACCCATAGACTCTGAAATAATTTGACAGCTTATTCATGTTCTACAATTTTTGCTAATTTAAAGGGTAACTCCATTTTTATGGGAAAAAACAGCAAATTAAAAAAAATAATATAGTGTATATACAATTGCGACACAAGTCATAATGTACTGTGGGCATGCCAGGCCATCCTGCCAAGTTTAACAATGAATATGGTTTGTGGGCTCACAAAAAATGTCATATCCATAGACTCTGAAATAATTTGACAGCTTATTCACGTTCTACAATTTTTGCAAATTTAAAGGGTAACTCCATTTTCATGGGAAAAAACATCAGCAAATTAAAAAAAAATAATATAGTATATACAATTGCGACACAAGTCATAATGTACTGTGGGCATGCCAGGCCATCCTGACAAGTTTAACAATGAATATGGTTTGTGGGCTCAGAAAAAATAAAAAAAAAATAATATAGCATATACAATTGTGACACAAGTCATATTGTAATTGACCATTTTTTTTTTAAATTACCATTCCTTTTCTATCTGCAGCTCTGTAATTTTCAGTAAAATGCAATCTAATATCGCTACCTGAATGCATACTGTACACAGATGGTGTACAAAACACCCCCCAGATATGTAATTTTCTTCTTGTGTGATTGACTTACCGATTTTCCCAGTCTGCACTTGGCTTACCGATTTTCAAGTCGGATTTTGAGTATCCCTTGCAACAAAAATGTCATATTTTGGAGAGATACTCCCAAAGGGAAATCACGTCTAAAGGGATGCAGACCCTGCAGTGTTCCTCATTAGAGCCCTGCAGGTGCATCAGCTGTTAGATAATTATGAAGTTATTCCCAAACAGATTCACTCTGTACATGGACACAGACAAACAAACAGCTATTTCTTCAGAATAACAAAAGGTGGGAATCTGCAACAAAATTTGTTAAAATCCTTGCAATGTACATAGGTCACCCAGAGGTGAATATTTTTTTTTTCTCAACAAAAGTGGAGTGGTTAGTAAAAGTAATTTAATTACCATATTTTTCGCTCCATAAGACGCACCTGACCATAAGACGCACCTAGGTTTTAGAGGCAGAAAACAGGAAAAAAAAATTCTGAACTAATGGACTGCGGACACAGTACAGGAGATGACCAGAGACTGCGGACACAGTACAGGAGATGACCAGAGACTGCGGCCACAGTACAGGAAATGACCAGAGACTGCGGCCACAGTACAGGAGATGACCAGAGACTGCGGACACAGTACAGGAGATGACCAGAGACTGCGGACACAGTACAGGAGATGACCAAAGACTGCGGACACAGTACAGGAGATGACCAGAGACTGCGGACACAGTACAGGAGATGACCAAAGACTGCGGACACAGTACAGGAGATGACCAGAGACTGCAGACATAGTACAGGAGATGACCAAAGACTGCGTACACAGTACAGGAGATGACCAGAGACTGCGGACACAGTACAGGAGATGACCAGAGACTGCGGACACAGTACAGGAGATGACCAGAGACTGCGGACACAGGACAGGAGGTGACCAGAGACTGCGGACACAGTACAGGAGATGACCAGAGACTGCGGACACAGTACAGGAGATGACCAGAGACTGCGGACACAGTGCAGGAGATGACCAGAGACTGTGGACACAATGCAGGGGATGACCAGAGACTGCGGACACAGCACAGGGATGACCAGAGACTGCGGACACAGCACAGGGATGACCAGAGACTGCGGACACAGTACAGGAGATGACCAGAGACTGCGGACACAGTACAGGAGATGACCAAAGACTGCGGACACAGTACAGGAGATGACCAGAGACTGCGGACACAGTACAGGAGATGACCAAAGACTGCGGACACAGTACAGGAGATGACCAGAGACTGCGGACATAGTACAGGAGATGACCAAAGACTGCGTACACAGTACAGGAGATGACCAGAGACTGCGGACACAGTACAGGAGATGACCAGAGACTGCGGACACAGTACAGGAGATGACCAGAGACTGCGGACACAGGACAGGAGGTGACCAGAGACTGCGGACACAGTACAGGAGATGACCAGAGACTGCGGACACAGTACAGGAGATGACCAGAGACTGCGGACACAGTGCAGGAGATGACCAGAGACTGTGGACACAATGCAGGGGATGACCAGAGACTGCGGACACAGCACAGGGATGACCAGAGACTGCGGACACAGCACAGGGATGACCAGAGACTGCGGACACAGCACAGGGATGACCAGAGACTGCGGACAGCACAGGGATGACCAGAGACTGTGGATAGTACAGGGGATGACTGCTGACCTTTGGAGAGGGGGGGGAGCGGGTACCTGAATTTGACAGGTACCCGCTCCCACTTCTGCAGAGTTGTTCTTTGATCTTACCTGTTCCTCGATCCAGCCGCGCGCTGTCTTCCCGGCTTCTGTAATGGCGCTCGGCATGACAGCCGGGTGCCCAGTGCGCATGAGCGAGAAGCACTTGCGCTTTGTGATTGGTCCGGCGGCTTCTGGGATCTGTCATGTGTCCCAGGTGCCGCCTTACCATTCACAAAAAGCACCGCTTCCTGCACATGTGCACTTGGCACCCGGCTGTCATGCCCACACTACAGAAGCCGGGAAGACCGCGCCGCTGGATAGAGGAACGGGTAAGATGAAAGAACAACTCCACGGAAGTGGGAGCGGGTATCTGTCAAATTCAGGTACCCGCTCCCCCCCCTTCCCCAAAGGTCAGCAGCCATCTCTATAAGGTCCCGCTGTAGAGTTGAGCGGCCGGCCCGGTATTCTGACACAGCGGCAGTGGAAATACCGGACCGGCCGCTCCATATTCGCTCCATAAGACGCACTGACATTTTCCCCCCTTTTTTGGGGGGAAAAAAGTGCGTCTTATGGTGCGAAAAATACAGTATATCAACAGATTTATTAAATAAGAGAAATTGACAAGTGCAGTATACATAGAACAGTTATGTGTAACCATACATTAGGAATTCAGTGGCTTTTTCACACAGCCTGCACGGTCAAATGAACTCCCCCAGGATTGTAGAAAACATCACTGATCTGATCAGCCCATATGTAACTATTTTTAATACATATACTCCCAATTGTCAAAATAGCTAAAACATTTATTCTTATTATTTACCATTATATGAATAATATCTCATACATTTTATCATGTTAATGTTGTTTCAAAAGCAATCTCTATATTTTTGATCTATCTAAAAAAAAAACCTGGTGATCCTGTTATGAAGATCCTTGTTCAAACAATTCCTGTTATAAGATGACAACACTATGCCTCAGTCCCCAAGTTGTACTCCTGAATACAAATGGGTATTTCAACACACATTACGTATACATGGCACTCTGTTGTCACCACCAGGAAACCTGCGCTAAGAAATTCCACACATGTAGATGAGAAGTGACTGCAAAGGGGCAAAAAGCAATGAAACAAGTAAATAAAAATTAATTGAAAGTAATGAAATAATGTTAATTGTTTATGATATGCAGTGCTGTGGCAAACTGAAATTTCATTCATTTGGTGTTTTCATCTACTTTACTTTTCAGCACTTTATGTCAGGTTCACTTTAAAGTGGACCTGCCATTTAAATTCACACTTAAAGGAGAAATAGAGTCAAAGCACTTTTGGCCCCACTTCTGTAGGTCACAGAAGTGCACTTTGTTTTGCAATCCTGGGACCCGAATGTCGGCATCCACCCAGATCCCTCACTGGCAGCTGGCTCAGCCTCTCAGCATGCCACTGATACCCTGAGCCAGTCCCCTCCACAGTCCAGCGGTCGAGTGAGCACTGGAGGAGCAGGGCAAAGAGCCATTGACTGACAGTCACCAGCTCTCTTCTCAGGGAAGACAGAGAACTGAGTGATCAGCGATCTTTGATCGCTCAGTTTTCAGTCTTAGAGGTGGCGGGGGACAGATGCAGCATTCGACCGATACTGCACATCCACCTTGCTGAGTATGTATGTTTTTTTTCAAAATCTACACTTCACTTTTAACATAAATCTTAGCACTTAACATGACACACTCTAGCTTAACCAAATCACTTTAAATACAGCACAGCCTATTTTTCTATTATTAATAATGAGCACCCAATCCATGGCTTACTGGTTCCATGGCTACCTCGGGGACTTGCAATGAAAACCAGCAAGAAACAACCAACATGGTTCCTCCATATATGTGTATGATTGCAAACTAACCATTGCAATAGTTTCTCTTTAAGAACATAAAATTGTATTTTCTGAACCAACTGGAAATATTTTGTTGTAGAACCAAATACAAAATATGGTACATAATGTGGGCCTCTCATCTCAACTTCAGTGAACTTATGTGGAAGTTGACTTTCTTAAATATATAATTGCCTAAAACCTGCCATTGTTCAAACACTTATATTTGGAAAGTTAACCTTTATAAAGAAAGCCCTACTGAACACCAGCAGGCACTAAACTATGTTCAAACACCTATTTGAACTCTTTCCCTTTTTTGATTCCCTCAACTGGGGACAGACTTCCACTGAATTGTTTTTTTAGCTGAAGAAAACACTTCACTGTTTAGGTAATCTTCTCTTGTAGGAAAGTGTTTATAGAGAAAATAGGCAGAGCTATTAAGAAATTCAAATATTCTTTATCAGTTCTCACAGGGATGAAAATGTGTGGAAAACACTCAGGTGCTTTCTAATTACTCCAGTCATTTGTTATCCAGACTTTGCATTAAGTGCAATGTACAGAATGAGTGGAAGAGGATATTCATCTTGCTAAGATTGTTAGATGCAGACGATTAAAGAAAGGTTCACTTCAAAAGTAGATGTGTTATAGCTTTGAGCAGTGTTTGGTATTCATGTGAATGACTTCTTTTTGCCTTAGAAGATTTGTATTGAATGACCTGAATGTATCCGCAAACCTGCCATCATTCAAACACTTGTCTTCCTCTACAGCATGTCCCAGCTTTCTTTTTTTCATGTATTTTGTTCCTGTGGCGAGAAACAACATTTACATCTGTGACATCTTTACCAGGTTTTTAAAATTCTGGCAGGAGCAGCTTCTGAGATTTCAATTCCTATTGAAGTAGACACGCCACCTTAACCACATCTCCCGAGAGTCCTTTCTTTACCTGCAGTCTGTTAGCAGCTCTTGGAGAGCAAAGCAATAGCATTGCTTTGTTAAGATAATTAATGTATATGTGTGGAGAGGGGCTGGGATTCCGGTGGAGTTCTGTAGTCTAGCAGAAGGAAACTCAGACAGGGCCTAACCACACTGCTAGGGATTCCAGTGCAGCAGGGACACTATGTTGGCAGCCCACAGCAGGCATTTCTGTCAGAGTTACTAGGTATTATTGTAGCATTTTGAAAGCATGTGTTGCAGTGATGTACTACCTGTTTTTTTGACCAAATGTACACTCTCAGCACTGTTTGGTCTTTTATTTTGTCGTTGTTACAGACCTAAAAATAAGCATGCTGTAAATTAATGTAAAAAAAACCCCCAGACTTTCTTATCTATATACATGTTCCAAGAGGAGTGTCACACATTTGGGCGTTTATTATCCTGGCCAAATAAAGAATTTTTTTTCCCGGCCATTGAAATGAATTAACATTCAAACACCATGCATGCCTACTTCTTTTACAGACATGAAGAATTTTTTCTGCCAAAATGATGCTGCTCCTGTATACCTTGGTAGAATTTTTTTTCTGCCTCTAAACTCCTCTAAATGTCTGTGTGTGTTTCTAAAACTGGAGAGTGAAAAATCTGGTGCAGCTTTACATAGAAACCAATCAGCTTCCAGGACTTTTTGTCAAAGCTTAATTGAACAAGCTGAAGTTAGAAGCTGATTGGCTACCAAAGCTGCACCAGATTTTGCACTATGTAGTTTTAGTAAATCAACCCCAGAGGCTAACATGCAGGGGTGTTTAAAGGCAGAAAAAAAGAAAAAAAAGCCAGACGCCCTAAAGAGCAGAGTCAAAAACATCCAGTGTGCACGAGGCCTTAGTGCCAGACTTCCCTCCTCAGAACAGAAGCCTTAAAGTTTAAATGTAAAACATTTCTAAGCATGCTAATTTATCAACATACTGTATATGACCAAGAATAAATGTAAGAAACCATTTTGTGGGCAGTGATCTTATTTAGCATCTTAACATGTCATTTAACATAAGCAATAGTTGTATAACAAAGTATAACAGGAAATAAAGCACAAGGCTGGTTCTTTATTGTTAGCTATAAGTCAGAATTATGCAGCCAACAAGTTTTTGTGTTTGTATGTCCCAATTATAGGGGCACAGCTGGCAATCTTTTTTTCACCTGCCTTGTAGTTGTTCTGTCTTTTGCTCCCCTGCTATTTTTATTTTATTATGCAACCCATCAATTCTCATTTTTATGTTTTTTGGATCACATTGAAAAAAGTTAAGCGTTACAAATCTTAAACATTTGGTAAAGACATTTTCTATATTTAAAAATGTGTTCCACCACAGCATCGTAATTGGGTTTGTAGCGTTTAGCATATGAAATCAGATTAAATTCCAGGTTTTACAATTCTATAAGCTTTCAGTGGTCCTGGCTCAAGACAAAAGAAGAAGAATCTCTTTACCTGTAGAAAACGAACCTAATCCAGGCTACATTATATACATTAAGATCAGTCAATTACCAATACAATTTTAATTACATTAAAGATAAATTACAGGATAAAATTAAACTTTCCCCTATATTTTCATTTCCTCAACATTTGGTTGGTGAATTTTCATACAAATGTTCATTTGTAAATCTACTAGTGCAGGGGTATTGAATTAAAATTCACGGAGGTCTAGTCACTAGCATTTTCTTCCAGCTGAGGTCCGAATTGCATGTTTGATTCTTAATGGCACCTTGGAACATCAGCAAATATCGCACGTGCAGCGCAATTTAAAAAAAGGGTCAGGGACTTCTTTTTTTGCGTTTCTGCATGCAAGACAGCCCATTGAAATGAATAGGCTGCCTACACACAGAACATATGTAACAATGATGAAAACCTAGCCTTAGATCCTTCAAGTCACAATCCTGTTATTACAACAGTGTTCTCAGACTGTTACCGGGAACATCACAACCCCCCTCCCTTTTTACATCACAGTTCCTTCCCCTTTACATCAAGATCACCCCTTTACATCACAGTCCCCCCCTTCGCAGCAGTGTCTTTAACCCCCTCTTCACATCACTCTCCTCATTAATATCACCTCACCTTCACATTCCTGTCCTCTGCCTCCTTTATATTGGCTCCCTCCTCCTTCAAATTACTGTCCTCAGCCCCACTTCATATCACCCCCCTCACATCCTTGTCATCACCCCCCCCCCCTCCTTGTATCACCCCTCACCTCCTCTTTTGGAGTTATGTGCTCTTCCCCCCTTTATTTCAGCCTCCTCCTTTAAATTCCTGTCAACACCCCCCTTCACATTCTTGTCCTCACCCCCCAATTCCTGTCCTCCACTCCTCCCCTTTATATCACCCACCTCCTCCTCCAGATTCCTGCCCCCTTTCACATCTTCCTTGGCATCCCCCAAATCCTTCACAGCAGTGACAGTAGTTCCCTTTCATCTCCTACCTATAAAAGGCGGAAGGTGGGAGGCATATCAGTATACAGCTGACATCGGAGGCAGGACAGCTCCGGATGGACGGCAGGAAGTGCATCAGTATACAGCTGACATCGGAGGCAGGACAGCTCCAGATGGATGGCAGGAGGCACATCAGTCTAGAGTGTACATTGGAGGCAGGACAGCTCTGGATAGACGGTGGGAGCTACTGGTTCCTGGTAACCCGCAGGTGATTGGTTGCTTGCAATCAATCGTCTGCCGTTTAACTTGAAATATTAACGTGACAGTTCCTGCCCTCCATCCAGAGCCTCTGATGTCTGATCTAGACTGATGTGCCTCCCACTGTCCATTCGGAACTGTCCTGCCTCCAATGTCAGCTGCATGAGGACAACAGCAGTGATGGCAGCTGAGCGGAAGAGCCAGCTCTTAAATGGTGGGACTGCAACCGGTCCAGACTATAGTCTGCCATTTAGTGATGTCTGTACTAGTGTATACCCAACTTTAAGGTAAGGCTAGAGTCAAGCTTTAGGGCCCTGATTCATAAAACTGCAATACCACGTAAAGTGGAATCTAAGTCTGTGGCACACTTACCTGTCAAAGCATCTCCCTACTGACTCTGTTACTGCTACTGAGATCTTGTAAAATACCAACACTGCCCCTTGCAGGAGACTGGCATCTTCTGTGTCTACTATTTGGCACCAAATGATGATGTAATGCCTGTACATGTGTAAAAAGAGGGGTTATATTGCCCCCCAAAGATACAGTTATGCTTTAAGATCTTTTTGGTCTTAAGCTTTGACATATACCCTAGACCAAATTTCTGGTTGGCAAATCACTTATTCAACCCAATTAAACTACATTACCCATTGTTACAGAAAAGTCATGATGACCATGTTACCATGGTGTTAAAGAGAAACTAAAATTCCTATAAATACTCAATTCCTCATTCAAACGATGTGGCAGATAAATCCCTCACCGGCCACTGTCATCTTCACCCCAGCTACTTCCAGGTACCAGATTTTCAGCCTATTGATTAGCCTGTCAGGAAATTAGGTCATCCCATGTATGCCCACGAGAGTCCATCATTCCAGTACAACTAGCGTGTTGCTAGAATGCATGTTGAGCTGAGCATGTGCAGTTCAATGTTCATTCAACAGAAGACTGCAAGCAGGCAGTTAACTGTTATTGCAGAAGAAATATAGCATGCCTCTTCTGCAATAAAGAGCTGCCTGCTTACAGGTTTCTAGTTTACAACCTTGGTTTACACCAGATTCTAAGACTTGCAGACTCTAGCCAGGTGAAAAGTATCAGACATCTTTACCTCACCATGTAACTTTTTTCCAGTCAGTCAAGACCTTGTGTAAGCCATGAGTCCATTTTAGCTTCACTTAAGCAGACTTGTCCTTAAAGAGGAACTTCCTAACCTAAAGAGGTTTTTTTTTCTTAAAGTCAGCAGCTACAAATGCTGTGGCTACTGGCTTTAAAAAATAATATATTTACCAGTGTCTAAGACAGGGGTCTCCAAACTACATCCCGTGGGTCGGATGTGGCCCTTTGCTTGCCTTTATCCAGCCCTTGAGGCACTATTCCTTCACCTGATTTGGGGCTCTATTCCTTCCACTGATATGAGGCACTATTCCTTCTGTTGACACCAAAGACACAGCACTATTCATCAATGATGGAGCACCATTTCTCCCACTGACATCAATGATGGGGCACCATTCTTCCCACTGACATCAATGATGGGGCACCATTCCTTCCACTGACATCAATGATGGGGCACCATTCCTCCCACTGACATCAATGATGGGGCACCATTCCTCCCACTGACATCAATGATGAGGCACCATTCCTCCCACTGATATCAATGATGGGGCACTATACCTCCCACAGACACCAATAATGGGGTAATATTTCTCCCACTGAAACCAATGATGTAATTTTTTTTATTCCCAACTGACCACCAAGCCTATGGCATTGTTTACTCCCACTGGCATTTTCTACTGCCGCTTGTCACAGTCCGGCCCCCCAAAAGTTTGAAGGGCAGTAAACTGGCTCTTTGTTTTGAAAGTTTGGAGGTCCCTGGTCAAAGGTAAAGTGCTTTTTTTACTGAAGCCAGGTCTCTAGATTACTGGCACTGCCATCTTGGATATGGTAGCCAGCTGTGGCTTCCTGACGGACCACATCCAGTTCCCAAGTGCAAATACACTAGCTCACACAGTGCTTTGTGTATGGTCCTGCAACTTACTGATGTGTCCCAGGAGGCTGTAGGAGGGGAGGGGGTGGGGCAAGGGACATCATCAGCATCTAGGCTAGCATTGCGAAGTAGGAGTGTGTACTGATAAAAATCAGTACTTGCATCATACAAAAAAAATCAGGCTGGGGATAGAATGAACCAGCACGACTTCACTTTTTGAGTGAAGTTCCACTTGAAATATTAACATTTTGGCAAACAGCATTGGAGTCATTCGGGAAGTGAAATGAAGGTGGGTTTGCTTGTTTGGAGGGTGCACAGGGCTTTAAATGGTTTACAGTTACAAAGACTCCTTTCAACAATCCCAGACCTGTGATTTTGACAAAAAAAAAAAAAACACTTCTTATTAGCTTGATAATTTTTAAATTTTGTCACAGAAAGAAAACAACAGTAAGTGGTACTACACAAACAGATAACAGTCAAATACAAAAAGAGGGAAAATAACACAAAGATAATACACAAAAATGAAAAAAAGAGCAAATTGCCTGAGCAGCAGAATGACAGAAATTCAGAGTTTCTGCTTAGGTGAAATGATGCCAAAGGTAAGATCAGCAATTTTGCTGAAAAATCGGTTTTTCCAAAAGCCTTCTCACCTCCAAATTTACACCCTTTTCAGAGTGAGCCTATGGTGAAAAGGTTTGTAGTAGCGTAGTAACAGTGTAGCGTATACCATTGTTTTGTTCACCCAATTCTCCCTCCTTTAAGAACCTTTAGTAAAGTTTTCCTTTATCATATTGGTTATTGCAAAAAATCACATGGACTTGGAACCAGGTAAGTTGCAATAAATTGCTTTGCTAAACAAACCACATTCCTAAACTAACTGCTAAGCCTCAAGTCCTCGAGGAGCTCATTTTATCCTTCACGTTCTTCTTGTGCCTTTAAGCTGTTGCAGTAAGAAGGGAAATACAGTTTTCTCTTAGATATTGCTACCATTTAACTCCTCAAACTGAGAACCACAAGTGTACTTGATGCTCAATCATCATCTGCAACGAATTCTCATTTTTAATGAGCAGCTTGTCTTCATGCGTCTCAAAAGACAAAAAGCACAAAGCAATCTCAGGTAATTTAAAGCCAGCGTCTGATGCCTCCCTCAACTACTGCCTTTTTTGAGCTGAAATCTTCCTGTTAAGTCCATGTGGGACTCCTGGGCCATTTCAGTCAAACCCAATTTCACTTATTTATCACAAACCCCTACTAAGCAGAAGCTCCACTGTGAATTGCTTCTACATACTGTCTATTCCAGGCTTTGAACTCCAAAACGGATTTAAAAAAAAGCCAATCTCAATAACATTAGAAAACTGAGTGCATTGCTTTTCCACTGACTGTGAAAAAAAAGAAAATCTGAAGCTTGATTTAATGGCTAATCTTTTCCATTTGCCTGATGAGTACTGCAGATGCCCCTAAACATTCACCCATTCTGTTCAACAAAATGTCAGTGTGTTTGCTACTGAAAAAAATGCACTTACCACAAAAGATGTAGAAACCATAGTCTAACATAGTAAAAAAATAATGGCTATACTTGGTTTTATTTAATACGTTTTGAAAGTTTACAGGGATAAACTGTTTTATATATTTGTTTTATTATTTGCATATAATTTTTTTTTATAGTTACAAATGTAATAATATGGGGCTGGGAATCTAATAACAAAACCTCTCACTGGCTGCATGCTTGTTGGCAGTTTGTGTATAGCTGATTAATCTATATCAATCCACCTTTGCTGAGAGAGAGGGAAGGAAAATCTCTCCACCAATAAGTCATGCAGAAGTGTGTTAAGACTTGTCCTTCTATGTACCGTATGTTTTGCAACAGTGGCAATTATTTGAGCCTGTAAAAAACAGCCATTCTGCTTGGGGCCTGTCACCCGCTGGCTGCAAGTGGTAAATATGAAATATTTGTATGCAGTTTTCTAAAAGGGAATTTAAAAATATGTGTTGCACAATACTCAGCATCATATATAAAACATGATACATACAATATAAATATATATATATATATATATATATGACTTTAACTTTATGAAATGGAAAAAAATTAGTGAAGTGAAAAAAATGATTCATTGCTTACTTCTTAACTGTAACACTGATTTAATAATAATTCTCCATTTATATAGTACCTATTTACCTCTTAAAGTGGTAAACCCAAAACCAAAAATGCAATATACTGCAGTTTACTAATCCCTAGATGTGCTGGCTGCTTTAGTTTTATTTTTTAGGCTTTTGTTCTGTATTTCCTCTAGTGATCCAGCCAGTAACACACTTTAGGGATAATTTGCTAAAACTAGAAAGTGTAAAATTGGTGCTGCTGTGCATGGTAGCCAATCAGCTTCTAACTTCATCTTGTTCAATTATGTTTTGAAAAAAAAAAACATGGAAGCTGAGCTGCACCAAATTTTGCACTCTCCAATTTTAGTAAATTGACCCCTTCCTGTCTTAGGGTGTCTGCATCCTGGATGAAATAGTAAAGCAACACCTTTGGACAGCAACATTGTCAGTCTGTGTTAGACTAGCAACTAACAAATTGAAACAGGTTCAGCAAACAGTTTTATTTATTTTGGAATTGGCTGCGCTTCACACATATGCGGTGCGTTTCCTGCAATGCATCACAAATCGCGCTGTGTTCTGCAATCTTCTGCGGCTGTCAATTTAAAGTTAATGGAACCCCAAAAGCAGGTTGCAAATGCAGTGTGTTTGCCTGAACTGGATTGCATAGGTATAAACAACCATGCAACCTAGTTCCAGGGCGACTAAAAAAAAAAGGTACCTGCGCTTTATGGGGTGTGGATGCGGTGAGACACGTTCAAAATGAATAGGCTCAAACTGCACTGCACATAATCGCATGTGAATTGTACAGGAGTGTGGTGCGATTCCTGTTCAATTCAAATGTGATTCACAGTGTAAACCTAGGCTAAAGGGTTTACATAAATGAATAAAAATTCAATGGTAGCCTCCCATTACTGCTAACACGTTGTGATGCACCAATATATCAGCCGCTGAAAATATGGTTATCTGTGTTTTGATGATTAAAAAAAAAAGGTAAAAATGATAGATAATGATAATTTACTTCAATGCAAAATCGCGTCCTTTTGACTTTAATGCAAAATCATGTCCCAGTGACTTCAATGCCAAAAAGCCCCCTTTTGACTACAATGCAAAAAAAGCCCCCTATTGAATTTAATGCAAAATCGCATCCCATTGACTTCAATGCAAAATCTCATCTCATTGACTTCAATACAAAAACAACTCTGTTTAAATTTTTATATATTGCATATTATTTTCTGTCCAATTTTTGTATTTTACCTTTGATAAAAGATATTTTATATTACTGAAATGTATTTTTTAAATTCCTATTAACCACTTGCCCTCCAGAGGATTTAAAGCCCCCCCCCCCCCCCCATCCTGACCAGGCAATTTTTTGCGTTGCATTACTTTAACTGACAATTGCGCAGTCATGCAACGCTGCACCTAAATGAAATTTATGTCTTTTTTTCCCCAGAAATAGAGCTTTCTCTTGATGGCATTTGATTGCCTGTGCGTTTTTTTTTTTTGTGCTATAAACAAAAAAATACTGACAATTTTGAGGAAAAAACTATATTTTTGACTTTTTGCTATTAAACATGTCCAATAAAAATTTTTATAAAATCACATTTCGTCATAAATTGAGGTCAAAAGGTATTCTGCTACATGTCTTTGCTAAATAAAATCCCAATACATGTAAATTATTTGGTTTACGTGAAAGTGTTTACAAATGGCGGTATATATACTGAAATTGTTTATTTATTTTTAATTTTTACTAGTGATCAGCGATTTATAGTGGGACTGCGGGGCTGCGGCGGGCATTCTGACACTGGGGGGAACTGACTTGATGTCACTGACATCCCCAATTATACCAATACAGTGACCAGTGCTAATAGAAAGCACTGACACTGGCACTGGGCAGGAAGGGGTTAACATGTGGGGCGATCAAAGGCTTAATTGTGTGTTGTTTGCTGTTTCACATTAAGTGCTGTGTGTGCTTTCAACTGTAAGCACACTGTTTTGTATGGCTCTACTATGCAGAGCTGTACAAAGCAGTGTGCAGGAGCTGACAGGGGAGAGAACTGTATTGTTTACATACAGTTCTCTCCCCTGTCAGTAATACTCGGCGATCACCAGGTACCGGCGAGTAATCACCGGCTGGGACCCGGTGATTGACAGCTGAGGCTGTAAATGGCGGTGCGGGTAGGATGGAACTGCAACTACCCGGAACTGCAAAATCAAGTATATACACGTGATTTTGCGCACATGTACCGCCCTGTAGCAGTATTTCTGCTATAGGGCGGATGGGAAGTGGTTAATTAAAATGTCAAATATAATACAATTATATATAAAAAATATATATGTTTTAAATTGTCTGTTCGGTTTTCGGCCAAGTGCATCCTGAAATTTTGGTTTGTCTATTCAGTTTAATTTCAGTGCACCATTACAAATATGTATCACACCACCATAAACAAGGTATAATCCATTCATTTCTGTATTGGGGGAAGCTCAGAAGAGCCATTTTTGTTTCAATGCTGCCAATTTTTCTAGTTACTTGGCGATTTGTCTGTAAAGCCTTCTTCGATGTTTGAGGCGTAAAATCAGACTGAATGCTGAGAAACAAATAGGTAATATAGTTGATTTCCTGCACACTCACTTTGCACAGCTTAGTGAATGAAGTGAAACTGTGTTCACTTCAGTCATTCAATCTTGTGGATTTAATTTCCCTTCCACATGTTTTGGTATTCAAAGTAAATGCAGCTTCACCTTATTTACATTACTTTAGTGAATCACTCCTACCTTTTGTGAAGAAGTTCTATAGTTTTTGCTTGTGTCCTTGTTTTCCTCCTTTTAATAAGTTGTTGTTTTGATGGATAAAACACATAGCCTCTTACTTTTCTCTTTTAGTGACTAAATGTAATGCAGTGCAATGGAGACGCATGATTGCGTAGCTAAGTGAATTCTTTATACTGATTGCTTGTGGCATTGAGTACCTTTTATTAGGGGACCGGGAGTTTCATTTTGTAAACTGTAGGCTAAAGGTTATAGCTCTTTATTAAATGATAGCTTAAAACATAAGGCTAAACCTGATGTCATTGCAAGGAAGGCTTTATGTAAAGTCAATACAGTTCTATGTGCTTTTATGCTAAGGCAATGTGATTGCTTTGGTGGTCATAGAAAGCTATGATGGAAATTTTATAGTTCATCATATATGAGAGGCTTTGCTTGACTTTAGCTCTGTCAGATGAATATTTCCAGCTAGGTTCCTATTGCGCGCTATCATTTTTGTTACCAAGTACAAAAGGTTACTGATTACAACTGATGTTTTATGCATTTAATAAGGTATGTTGCTCTAATTCTGATTGAGTGCTCCTCATTTTACAGTATAGTTCATGAACTGGCATTGATCTTGCTTTTATGTATAATAGATGCATGATATATATTTTTGAAATTAAGTTAAATAAGGCCTTTCTGTCTCTTTTTTTTTTTTTTGCAAAAAGCATTAATTTGCAGTAACCCATAGCAATTGATCGGAGATCAACTTTAACTGGTTGCCACACTAAGCTGCTGAAAACTTAAAGTTAAGTTAATTAAAAAAAAAAAAAAAAATATATATATATATATATATATATAACAAACATGTCTATACTTATCTGCTGTGTGAAGTGGTTTTGCACAGAGCAGCCTGGCTCCTCTTCCTCTCAGGCCCCCTGCCGACTCTCCAGGGCCCTCCTTTCGGGTGTTCCAACAGCAGGCAGCTTGCTATGGTGGTACCCGGCATGCACACTCCCCAGCCACTGCTCCGTGTCCATTCACATGCAGAACTGTGGCTTGGCCCCACTCCCTCTCTCTTCTCATTGGCTCACTGGCTTGTGCTCCTGCTGCTGTCTCAGCCAATGAGAAGAGGAAGTCCTGAGATAGCCGAGAATCCAGTGCACATCACTGGATCATGAGGTGGCTTAGGTGAGTATTACGGGGGGCTGGGGAGGGGATGCTGCACACGGAAGATGTTTTACCTACATGAAAAGAAAACATGGAGCCTTTACAACCACTTTATTTTAGACAGGCTGCCCAGTACTTCTTAATGCCAAATATAACATGTGGGAAGGTTTTGAGCAGACAGCAAGGAATCTGTGCCCTGGAAATTCCAACCTTCAGTTCATGAGGTACATGGACACTAGACTGTTTAGCCACCTGAGTAGATACAAACTGCAAGTACCATTTAGTTAGGAACTCATATTAGACAGCTTGTAAAGGACATAGTACAGAGATGGTACAAAGAGATGTTAATGTGTTTGGCCAGTTTAACAAACAGTTGAGGGGACATTCCACTGAAAGTGTTATTTTAGTCTTTGGCAGATGATGCCGACATACACCACCTAATGGTCTCTCTTTTGGATACTTCTGCTCACTTGCTACAGACATTAAGAGGAAGTTCCACTGTCCCAGTTGGAGTCTTAGATTATTTTACATCATGGAGGATGAAAAAGGAGAAATGAAAATCCCCTATTGCAGATGAAGACCAAACAACAAGGTGGAATGTTAAAAAGCAGAGAAGTCTGGTAGTTAGATCTCACAATTGAAGCCCTCAAGACAGGGGTCCAAGGAACATCCAATCTAATTTAGGTTTAGCCCTTTAAATACTAAGGTGCATATTTATAAAAACAGAGAATTTGACATTCAGCAAACATTTTCTTCAGGTGAATATTGCTCCTCTTCATTCTTCCCAAGACCTCCTGCTCTCTGATTCTCTTGTCACCTCCTCCCATTGTCACGTTCAGGATTTGTCCAGAGCTTCTCCCCTTCTCTGGAACTCATTTTTGGTGATTTCTGAAAACATCTGTTCAGGAAAGATTTTCCTGCCTCTACCTAACCATTAGAATTTGAATTCAAACTTATCGCCACACACTTATTGCCTTGGTTTTTCTTGCCTTTCCCTTTTAGATTTTCCATGAGCAGGGCCCTCCTTGCCCTCTTGTCCTGATTTGTTTTGTATCTGTACTGTCTCTCTTTTTTTAAACTGTGGGTGCTAAATAAATCTTGTATAATAATAAAAAGTATAGGTCCATGCATTTTAAATGACAGTGATTAAATCCTTACCAGAGAATGCTTGATGAAAGTCACATAAACAGACCCCTAATTTTAAATAGTTTGGGAGGAAGGTCTACCAAAATACATATAGACACTGGACATCCATTATATCTGCACTGTTCCAACCATTATAACTTGCTTGGTTTAGTGTTTTTGAAACAGAACCAGTAGTGAAGGTCAGAAGAGGCCAGACCTAAGCAATCAACAGAGACCCCAGGATTCTCTACACAGTCCAAATCATTCATGCAGGCAACTAGTTACCTGAATGTAATAGTTGCTCCTGGCTGAAATGTTTTAGCGTGTCCTCAGATTCAATTTAAACTGTAACTGTGGCTAGGCTATGTACATTCAAATATCAACGCATTTTAATAAATAGTAAATTAGTATTTAAAAAGCTCTCGCTGACCTCCTCTCCCAGCAATGAGTTGGCAGCTTTCCAGCATTTTAATCTTTAATGTAAAAGCACAACAGGTGCTCTTGAAAGAAGTATCAGGGTGAACTGAGCTGCTGAGAGAATTAACTGAAAGACGTCAGTGCTTCTGCTATGAATTTTGTGAATGCATTTCCTGCAGTGCCTTCAGCTACAGAGGTCAGTGAGGGTTTGCTTTAAAGCTTTTTTTTAATATGTAAATATATAAATGTATATAGCCTGAGCACAGATTTACTTTAAAGTTTTTTTTCGTTATATATATGTGTGTGAATTTGACAGTAAAAAACAAGCAAAGCTAGAAAACACAGCAGAGTGCTATTTAACAATGTGTTTGGCTCTTCCAGATTTGTGATCTGAATATAAAAACAGAGAGTTGTCACAGTTTGTTTGACACTGGTGACTCTTCATCTAAATCACAACTATGAGTTGTTATATATGTCAAAGGCTGAGTTAGGTATTAGCTCTAATCACATTCAGCTTAAAATTGGCAAGGTAGACAGTACTTCGATATCTCTTCATATGCACTTATGGCACTCAGCTTGCAGCTCAGGAGCAAGGCCATGCATTAGCAAGTTTGTCAGCACATCTTGTTTAAATCCACAATGCATTTAATAAAATGGTAAAAAAACATAATAGAGTGTGATAGAAAAATGTCAAGTGTGCAGATTACATGTCGCAGAGCAATCAGATTGCAGTCACGGCAAAGTACAGTCAAATAGGTAATTGAATTCTGGTTCCCGTGTCCTACAAGCTGCAACTTAACTTTGAATTTATTCTGAACTTAAAAGAAACCAGCCATGCTGCAGCTTATGTCTGTGTCATACGGTTTACATGTTATTTCCTTCAGATTGCTCAGCTCTAACCTTTGTAGTTTTAAATTTACTCAGTAACACATTTGCTGCAACAGATTTATTTAGCATCATGAACATAGCAGACACCATAGTTATACTTCAGGCTTAAAACTCATTTGTTATGGCTCATTAACAACTTTATTATAATGTTATGCCAACTGCTTTCCCATAACTAATTAAAATTGTGACTTTAGTTATTGGAACTTTTATGTGTACATTAACTTCTGTGCTGGAAGGGAATATTAAATTTCATATTATAGTATGTGAATTAGTAACGTAAAATATCAATAATGCATAATAATACCTGAGCCCCCTGACCCTCATCATTGACTTAACAACCCTATAGGTTTAGCGTCAATTTTGTAGGGATTCAGACAGGTTTTACTTGTTGTGGTTTAGTTGTGTAAGGATAAATAACTGCCCTCTTAAGCCTATTTCCAGCCAGTAGCCAAATGCAGAGGAAGGCAAATTCATATGACAGAGCAAAGTAAACACAGCTTTATCAGGTGATACCAACCAATCATAGAAATCATGAGCTTTGGGCCAACATTTTCAAGTTTTACTGTGGCTATGGCTATAAGCCAGTCTGTTCGCAGTAAACAAAAAAGTGCATGTGCATTTGCATATATGTTTACCCACTGTGTTTGTAAATAAACATGTACATAAACACTTTATTTTAATGAGAGACATAGTGAGGACATTTATCAACCAATTTAGTAACAAGATAAGATGCAAATAAGACTGCCTCTCACTTAACAAAGTCTATGTGACAATTTTACTATGTATTTGCGCCCCCTGTACCTGGACTTCTGGGCAACCTGCTGTGACAGGTTTGCACAGTTTTAAGGCAGACTTATCACTGTAGATGAGACAGCTTTTCATGCCAATTGCACAATTATGAAAAAAAAAATTCCAAAAATTAGAAAAAAAAAACCACAACACATTTAAAGCAGAGTTCCAGTTGAATAAAAAAAAAGAAAAATCAGCAGCTACAAAAACTGTAGCTGCTGACTTTTAAAGTACAGACACTTACCTGTCCCCGGTCCAGCAGTGTCCTCACCACGCCTGGTTTCACCGGCCGTCTCCTCCCCCCGGCGCAGGCATCTTAGGTGTGGGCACCCAGCTGTGACAACTTGCGGCTTCACTGCCGGGTGTCCACTGCGCATGCACGAGTAGCGCTGTGGTTTATGAATGGTCCCGTAGTCTTCTGGGACCTCTCATCTGTCCCAGAAGCTTATGGGGAGGGAGGGGAGGACAACTTCTGCTTCCGATCACCTTAGGCGATCGCAGCGAAAGTGGGAGCAGCTACATGTCAAATTCGGGTACTCGTTCCTCCCCCCACTCCCCAGAGGTGCCAGTCCTTAACTGGGAGCAGGGGACAAAGGCTTAAAGTGGAACTTACCCTTTTGGGTGGAGCTCCACTTTTATTATGAAATTAAATATGATGTGGTCAGGCACAGGTTTCATTCTATTGCAGTGCTAATTAGTAAGAAAATAATCAAGCTGTAACCTTATAGCAAATCTGTATCAAAAACTATCTCACTGATTTTGTGTAACACTGACTTGCTGTGTGACAGCATTGATAAATCTCCCCTACTGTATATCTATGCATGGAGGCTCGGTTGGCTGCCCTAAGGTGAACCAGTGCTTTGCCCATACTCTGCATTAGTCTGCCAGGTGCAAAGAAGAATACCTGGTATTAGATATTGAAGCAACTCATCACTCATTTTCCTCTTTTGTCTGTATCAGCACAGGTGCTTTGTGATTGGCCACTCAACTACCCATTGCTATCACATAGGGTTGGGGAAAAAGTCCTCAGCACTGCAGAAAGCTCTAAGATTCTACTTATATAAGAATAACTCTACCTCTCTTCAAATAGACCGATGGGGAATAGAGGGAAGGTGACTGGTGGAGCTAGAATTAAAGAGAGCCAATTGTTTTGTCCTGCATTAACAATAAGTGGTCAGTATTGTATATCTGGCTAACACTCTTGCTTGTATTGGGTTTCTCCTTTGTTGAAAATCCTTTAACATCACATTGGCTTTCTATCAGACTGGGATGCAAGACACTCACTTTCCTTTAATTGGAAAGTGAAGCCACAATCCCTTTTTTATGTGGCGTTTTAATGTTAATTTCTCATTGTTACATGATTTCAAAACTCATTATTTGCTATTCACCAGACCAATAAAGGTAGCTCAGCAGCAAATAAGTGTACTTTCATTTCAGAGAGGAATCACAGTTGATGGGACTTAGTAAAGTCAGGGAAATCAGTCCCAACTATTCAGTCTTTTTCTATAAATATCTTGGTTGGTGCTTGAAATTTTTACATAATTATCAATGAAAATGAATGTTATTAATTTCGCATTTGCTATATGTACTAGTCCTCCAAGTCAGTGGTAAACGGGGTGTCTGGCTCACGTACAAGAAAACATCAAGCATTGTTTATTATGTAATAAGACAAAAATGTAATACTTGTATCTTTTTTATAGTCCCTGTCCTTAAACTTAATGAGAGCAATATAAGAAACAATAACAACAACACTCTTTTCCCTGCTAAATGTGGCACACATTATCAATAAAGGCATGCTCGCTTTTTCCCAATTCCAAGAGTTGCTAAGTTCACTGAGCCATAATTAATTTAGCAATCTCGGCTTCCCTGCGTTTTCTCATTGAAAAGAAAATGTCAATTCTATTTCATTTCAATGACCTCATAAAATTATAGATTGATTCAGCTGATGTTCAGAGACACCAGTGGGGAAATATGAATTTCATTCAGCCTACTGATTAAGAAACAGTATGTATGACATGTGCCACTGCCACATTCTGATCTGCACACACTTAACAAATGCCTGTCTTTGTTTCATCTCCGCCACAGACTGTGCCTCTTACATTATTTTTCTTTCTGAAGTCATACACACTATTTCACTACCATTGGTGCTATTAGAAGCTTAAGAAAAATGATCAATTTGTGAACCTCTCTTCTGAGATTTCTTTTTCCTTTGGTCTCATATCATTTTAGGCCTTCCTAACCTTTGTTGGAAAATTGCAGTGTTGCTTTACACACACACACACACATATATATTTGAAAATAGCTTGCAATTCTATTATTGTGGGTACATGTGAAAAATGTGCTGAGGTTCCCATGCTTATTCCAATGAAAATCTTCAAACAAGGTCATTGGTGAGGCAGCTCCCAAACCCACAGAGGGTATCCCTCAAAGGGTATATGCCTCGTGCCCCAGTCCCCCTCTTTACCCTCCTGTCAACATGTTAAGAGGGTACACTACTTCTTTACTGTCTATCCCTGTTGACATATTTTATTAGCTACACATCTAGTATGCTCCCAAGAACTAATTACAAAACCTTCGGTGATGTGATTTATACTTCATGACTGGATAACGGAAAAATAGTTGCTACCTCTTTAACTGTATTTTTGAGTAGCGATACTGTCACATTTTTCACACCCCGAAGATAAGATTTTGGTTCTGTCAGACCCACACTGTCATGTTTTTATGGGTATATCATTTTATCTCATAACTTGTTGTAATTTGATAGGGTTGAACATGTGGTTGGTGTATAGTAAAAACTGCCTTGAAATAAAGCAAATCATTTATTTATCAGTCACAAAACACAGATCAGAACAATTTATCCTTTTGTACAAACTGTCTTCAGAACATATATTATAAGTAAAAATAGCTTCTTATCTAAGGTGCTGATTTGCTCACCTTTTTAGGCACATGCTGTGCATTTGCAGTCTACATGGCTCACAGGAAGCATTGATCATCTTGATGTTGTTTCTTAAAATGTCACTTGCATGTCACTTGTTCATTTTGGAATTGAGTTGGACAGCACATACAAGGCTGTATGTGCAGAAGTGAAAAGGTCAATGATTAAACCAAGATGGAAAGGTGACAGTGCTGTGTGAAAGCACTGCAAGACCTAGCTGGCCATAGGTAAAATTTTAAAAATAAATCTTCGTAGACCTTTCATTAGAGAAAAGTAGTTGATAAAATGCTAAGAGCCAATTTATTTGCAATGTTTTTAAATATAAAACTCAACTCCAGGTACTGTTAAATTTACACATCCTGTGCTGCTCCTTGCTTGGCTTTTCATGGGAGATTGGAATAAGTACAAATGCCTATCAAGCTTCCTCCATGCTGACCAGTCCCTACTGGTCTTGTCACTACTCCGCTTGTTGCAGGCTTTCCAACCTCATCATGTACATCATGTACTATTGGTCCTGCATTTTACAAGAGAGCTTCAAGGGTCTGGTAGTGTGAAGATTGGAGAAAAGCATTGGCTGCTTGGGGAAATGAAATGAGGAATAAGGTAATAATTTGCACTTATTCTTTTCCCCATAGAAGAAATGAGAATTTAACCCATGCTGTGGAGGGGAGGGTATAGCATGCTCAAATTTTACATCATTCCAGAGTTCAGCTGTGAAGGGAATTTTATATACAGTTGTGTTCAAAATAATAGGAGTGTGTTGAAAAAGGTGAGTAAAGCTCAAACTCACTCTAATAGCTTTTATTTCCATACACACAAATGCATTGGGAACACTACACATTCTATTCCAAATCAAAACATGAAGAAAAATATATCAAATTTGTGTTGTTCCTCTAAAAAAATTGAAGAAAAGTGAATATTAGACTGTTCAAAAAAATAGCAGTGTTTGCATTCTTCTTTACAAACTCAAACATTCACTATATAAACTGAAAAATGGTTGAAGATTTTGCTTTCCTTTGAATCACTTAATTCATATTTAGTTGTATGAGCACTGTTTCTGAGAACTGCTGTACATCTGTGTTGCATGGAGTCAACCAACTTCTGGCACCTGTGAACAGATATTCCAGCCCAGGATGATTGGACTACATTCCACAGTTCTTCTCTATTTCTTGGTTTTGTCTCAGAAACTGCATTTTTTATGTCACCCCACAAGTTTTCTATTGGATTAAGATCCAGGGATTGGGCTGGCCACTCCATAACGTCAATCTTGTTGGTCTGGGACCAAGATGTTGCACGTTTACTGGTGTGTTCGGGGTCGTTGCCTTGTTGGAACACCCAATTTCCTCTTCAGCATAAGGCAGCATGACCTCTTCAAGTATTCTGATGTATTCAAACTGATCCATGATCCCTGGTATGCGATAAATAGGCCCAACACCGTAGTATGAGAAACATCCCTGTCAGGGCAGGGCTGTGGAACGGACAGGTAGGCCTAGTGGCAGGGTAACGCACTGGCTGACGACAACCACCACCAACAGACTGAAGTCCCTCAGGGCGCGGAGTCTAAGTCCCAGGCTGCCCTTCACCAGGGCCCCTGATGGTGGGGATGGACTTGACGCAACCAGGGACCAGGTCGCGGCCCCCGAGACACCCCAGCTGCAGTAATGGCCGCCGCCAATGGCGTGTAGTTGGTGAGAATGACAATAGCGTAGTCAGACAAGCCGGGTCAATAACAACAGGACAAAACAGTACAGAACAGTAGACAGAGAATCACAGGTCACGGGCCGGGTTCAGCAACAGAAGGTCAGATCAAAGGGAAACGCAGAGAATGGTCTTAGTCACAAGCCGAGTCAGAATACCAGAAGAGTCACGAGCGTATACACAGAGCTGTAGCAAGACAAAGACACAAGACACAAGTGCAAAGAGCATGTGCAGATCCCAGGCTTATATGTACTCAGCCACACCCCTCTGGGGGATGGACCTCAGAGACCTGAAGGCATAAAAGATTCCCATCATGCTCAGCAGAAATCCAAGATGGATGCTAGCACATGGAGTAACATAACCTCTGGGAAAAGGTAGGACCTTGACAGTACCTCCTCCTCAAGGGCCCCTCCCCCTCCGCGGCTCAACAAAAGGTTTCCGAGGAAAGCGGGTATGAAACGCGCGGAGGAGGGCAGGAGCATGGACATCCGCGGAAGGAACCCAGGAACGCTCCTCGGGACCATAACCGCGCCAATGAACCAGGAACTGTAATCGGCCGCGCACCAATCGAGAGTCCAGGATCCGGCTCACCTCATACTCCTCATGACCGTCAACCCGAATGGGACGGGGCCGAGGCAGAGAGGTAGTGAAGCGATTGCAGATCAGAGGTTTTAACAGTGATACATGAAAGATATTGGAGATCCGCATCCCAGGTGGAAGGGCAAGGGCATAGGCCACCGGATTCACCTTGCGGAGAATGCGAAAAGGACCGACAAAACGGGGAGCTAGTTTGGGTGTGGGCACCCGAAGATTGAGGTTACGAGTAGACAACCACACCCGATCGCCGACCTGGTATGAAGGAGCGGGCAACCGTCTGCGATCAGCCTGGAACTTCTGACGCTGAGCCGAGTCCCTCAAAGCCCTCTTGATCTGCCCCCATGAAGAACGCAGGGCAGCAAGATGGTTCTCCACAGCCGGAATGTCCTGTGGTGAGAACCTCTCAGGTAATACCGCGGGTTGGTACCCATAGTTGGCCATGAAGGGGGACATCCCGGAGGAGGAGTTGACCGCTGAGTTCCTGGCAAACTCAGCCCAAGGCAGGAGATCGGCCCAATCGTCCTGATGGTCCGAGATATAACACCGAAGGAATTGTTCTAAGGCCTGATTGGAACGCTCCGCAGCCCCATTGGACTGCGGGTGGTAGGCTGAAGAAAAGGAGAGACTAATGCCCAACTGGGAGCAGAAGGCGCGCCAGAATCTGGACACGAACTGACTCCCGCGGTCCGAGACAATCACCTTGGGCAACCCATGCAGGCGAAAAATCTCCCTGGAAAAGACCGTGGCCAGTTCTTGCGCTGTTGGTAATTTCCTGAGTGGAATACAATGGCACATTTTGGAAAAACGATCGACGACCATGAGGATGACCGTATGACCCCGAGACACAGGGAGGTCTACAATAAAGTCCATGCCCAGGTGTGACCAAGGACGCTCCCCATTGGGAATGGGTTGCAGAAGACCCATTGGAAGATGCCGTGGAGATTTATTCTGGGCACAGATCGAACATGCCGCTACATAAGAGGCGATGTCGGCACGGAGAGTTGGCCACCAGAACAACCGAGAGACGACCCAAGACAACTGGTTCCTCCCCGGATGCCCGGCAGTTTTGGAGTTATGGTAGGTACGCAGCAGACGGGTGCGCAACCCCTCGGGTACAAAACATCTACCCTCCGGTCTCTCGGGAGGAGCGTCAGTTTGAGCCGCCAAAATCTGCTCCCCAAGGGGAGAAGTCAGACTGGTACGAATGGCAGCCAGGATATGATCCGGAGGTATGACCGAGGTTGGCTCAGAGTCCTCCCTGGACAACTCAGAGTATTGCCGCGATAATGCATCAGCCCTGACATTCTTGGAACCAGGCAAATAGGAGACCACATAGTTGAACCGCGACAAAAACAAGGCCCATCTGGCTTGACGGGGTGTCAATCTTTTGGCCTCCGAAAGATAAGTCAGGTTCTTATGATCGGTAAGAATGAGGACCGGAACTGCGGAGCCCTCGAGCAGGTGCCTCCATTCCTTGAGAGCCAGAATGATTGCCAACAACTCCCTATCTCCAATCTGGTAGTTGCACTCTGCAGAGGAAAGCTTCCTGGAGTAGAACCCACAGGGAAGTAGGGGTCCATCGGGCGACCGACGTTGAGACAGGAGAGCGCCTACTCCTGTCTCGGATGCATCAACCTCAAGGACGAAAGGCAATCCAGGATTGGGATGAGACAGTATCGGAGCCGAAGCGAAGGCGGATTTCAGAGCCTCAAAAGCTACGATGGCCTCGGATGGCCACTCGTGAGGATTGCTGCCCTTCTTGGTTAGGTCTGAGAGAGGTTTTGCCAGCGTGGAGAAATTTCTGATGAATTTCCGATAGTAGTTGGCAAAACCTAAAAAGCGCTGAATGGGCCGAAGGCCATTGGGACGAGGCCACTGCAGAACTGCCGAAACCTTCTGAGGGTCCATGGAGAATCCCTCCGCAGAAATGATGTAGCCTAAAAAGGCAACTTGGGATCGATGGAATTCGCACTTCTCAAGTTTACAAAAAAGTTCGTTCTCACGTAATCGTTGCAGCACCTGCTTGACATCCTGGATATGGGACTCCATGGAGGCAGAGTAAACCAGGATGTCATCCAAGTAAACTACCACGCACTGCTGCAACAAGTCACGAAGGACATCATTTATGAATTCCTGAAAAACTGCGGGCGCGTTACACAACCCGAAGGGCATCACCAGGTATTCGTAGTGACCGGTTCTGGTGTTAAACGCGGTCTTCCACTCATCCCCCTGTTTGATCCGTACGAGGTTGTACGCCGCCCTAAGGTCAAGTTTGGTAAAGACTGTTGCCCCCTTAAGGCGGTCGAACAACTCAGTAATCAAGGGAATCGGGTAGGCATTCTTAGTGGTGATTCGATTGAGACCCCTATAATCGATGCAAGGCCTCAATTCACCACCCTTCTTCTTTACAAAGAAAAAGCCCGCTCCTGCTGGGGAAGTAGACTTACGAATGTGCCCCCGGGAAAGCGCATCCGCAACGTACTCCTCCATGGCCTTATTCTCCGCAACCGAGAGAGGATACACCCTGCCACGCGGAGGAGTGGCACCGGGTTGCAAGGATATGGCGCAGTCGTAAGGACGATGAGCAGGTAAGGCACCAGCGCGTACCTTATCAAACACGTCCTGGTACTCCCCATAATCAGTGGGCAACGCAGAGTCTGAGGAGGCACACAACACCTTAACCGGCCCACGGATGCACCCGGCCCCACACTGTGAAGACCACGAGAGAATCTCGGCAGTTTGCCAATTGAAGGTTGGATTGTGCATCTGGAGCCAGGGATACCCCAAAACCACCGAATAGTGCGGAGAAGAAATCACCTGGAAACAGGCCAACTCCCTGTGAACAGCCCCAATAGCTACCTCAACTGGCATAGTCTCGTGGGTAACCTGCGGTGGTTGCAGGGGCCTGCCATCTATCGCCTCGAGAACCAATGGGGTAACTCGAGCCTGCAGGGGAATGGAGTGCTGGGCAGCAAACGAGCTGTCCATAAACAACCCGCCAGCCCCAGAATCTACCAACGCCTGGGCCGTCACCGAGCCCTCCGCCCAAGAGAGGACAACGGTGATCAGTGGCTTATCTCTGCGGAACGCCGGGGACGAGGAGACTCCACCCAAGATCTGTCCCCGACAGGATCTCAGGTGCGAGCGTTTCCCGGACGGACCGGACAGGACTGCCGAAAGTGCCCACCAAGACCACAGTACAGGCAGCGACCCTCCTGACGCCGAGCGGCCCGCTCCCCCTCGGAAAGGCGAGCAAACCCCAGCTGCATGGGCTCACCACCAGACAATCTATCCCCAGGAGGCGTGGGAGGAGAGGGAGGAATGGGTGGGATAGAAAACGCAGGTGCCAGTCGATTGGAAGGCCTCCGCAGGCGTTCCTTGAGTGAAGGCCTCTCCCTGAGCCTGGTATCAATCAGGATCAGGAAGGAAATTAGTGCTTCCAGCTCCACAGGCAATTCCTTGGCTGCGATCTCGTCCTTCAATGCATCAGAAAGACCCTGAGAAAACGCAGCCACCAGAGCCTCATTGTTCCAACCCACCTCTGCTGCCAGGGTACGAAACTCTATGGCGTACTCGGCCACGGTCCGTGAACCCTGATGCATAGACATGAGCAGCTTGGCAGCCGAGGCGGAGCGAGCCGGTACATCGAATACCCTACGGAAGGCATCGACAAAACCGGAAAACTCGTGAATCACGGGGTCATTCCTCTCCCATAAGGGATTCGCCCAGGCCAAGGCCTTGTCTGAGAGTAGTGAGATGAGGAAACCCACCTTTGACCTCTCAGTCGGAAAAGCGTAGGGGATTAATTCAAAGTAAATCCCCACCTGGTTAAGGAACCCACGACACTGACTCGGCTCACCCCCAAAGCGCTGTGGAAGAGGGGCTGAACCGGTCATACCTCTGGACACCGCGGGTGCCGCATCAGCCGCGGCGGTAGGCACAGCAAGCGGAACAGCAGCGGGAGCGACCACCGGAGTGACAACCGGCCTAATAACACCAGGAGTAAGGTGCGCGGTGCGTGCCAGCAGAGTTTGCAACGCCTGAGCGAACTGATCCAACAGGAGATCCTGTTGATCCAGTCTGGCAACCAACATAGGAAGTGAAGGCGTACCTGCACCGTCAGGATTCATGGCACTTGTGTAATGTCAGGGCAGGGCTGTGGAACGGACAGGTAGGCCTAGTGGCAGGGTAACGCACTGGCTGACGACAACCACCACCAACAGACTGAAGTCCCTCAGGGCGCGGAGTCTAAGTCCCAGGCTGCCCTTCACCAGGGCCCCTGATGGTGGGGATGGACTTGACGCAACCAGGGACCAGGTCGCGGCCCCCGAGACACCCCAGCTGCAGTAATGGCCGCCGCCAATGGCGTGTAGTTGGTGAGAATGACAATAGCGTAGTCAGACAAGCCGGGTCAATAACAACAGGACAAAACAGTACAGAACAGTAGACAGAGAATCACAGGTCACGGGCCGGGTTCAGCAACAGAAGGTCAGATCAAAGGGAAACGCAGAGAATGGTCTTAGTCACAAGCCGAGTCAGAATACCAGAAGAGTCACGAGCGTATACACAGAGCTGTAGCAAGACAAAGACACAAGACACAAGTGCAAAGAGCATGTGCAGATCCCAGGCTTATATGTACTCAGCCACACCCCTCTGGGGGATGGACCTCAGAGACCTGAAGGCATAAAAGATTCCCATCATGCTCAGCAGAAATCCAAGATGGATGCTAGCACATGGAGTAACATAACCTCTGGGAAAAGGTAGGACCTTGACAATCCCCATACATGATGCTTGCGCAACCATGCTTCACTGTCTTCACAGTGTACTGTGGCTTGAATTCAGTGTTTGGGGGTCGTCTGACAAACTGTCTCCCGCCACTAGACCCAAAAAGAACAATCTTACTTTCATCAGTCCACAAAATGTTGCGCCATTTCTCTTTAGGCCAGTCAATGTGCTCTTTGGCAAATTGTAACCTCTTCAGCACGTCTTTTTTTCAACAGTGGGACTTTGCGGGGGCTTCTTGCAGATAGCTTGGCTTCACATAGGCGTCTTCTAATTGTAACAGTACTCACAGGTAACTTTAGACCTTCTTTGATCTTCCTGGAGCTGATTGTTGGCTGAGTCCTTGCCATTTTGGCTATTCTATCCATTCGAATGGTAGTTTTTCGCTTTCTTCCACGTCTTTCAGGTTTTGGTTGCCATTTTAAAGCATTTACGATCATTTTAGCTGAGCAGCCTATCATTTTCTGCACTTCTTTATATGTTTTCCCCTCTCCAATCAACTTTTTAAACAAGGTACGCTGTTCTTCTGAACAATGTCTGGAACGACCCATTTTCATCAGAATGTCAGCAAGAAATGCAGTGTAACCAGCATGTACAATATTTGCTGCCTTCCTTCCTTAAATAAGGACAATAATTGCCACCTGTTTTTCAAAGAATGAATGACCTCACTGATAGAACTCCACACTGCTATTATTTTGAACATGCCCCTTTCAATTAGTGATTCAATTACACAGAATCAGCAGCATGCATGTCATGACTGTTGGGTCTGTTGGATTTCTATTACTCTACTACACCTGCTAGTAAATTATTTGCCATGTAGAAATATCATTTCTACCAAAAAAGTGATTGATCAGGTTAGTGATGTCTGACTACTATTATTTTGAACACAATTGTATATATTCAGATAAACCTCAATCTTAAGTGCCAAAAAATATATAATATTGGTGTCAATGTGAATTAATTATGTAGTTTTTTAATGTGTCAGCTCATTAACAAACATTGTGACAACATTAACTTCCAAAAAACAATGTGAGAAAATTTCAAGCAAGCTCCACCTTGAAACCCACAGTAAAAAGACTCCATCACCAACAAGTGAAGAATGTCTGTTCACTTTATATTATGGGATAAAATATCGTAATGCCTATATTCCCCTTTAACAGCTGGGATCAGCTTAAAGCTATAGACTCTCTGTTGTTATTTTCTTTTTCATTAAACCTATAAAATCACAGTCACATTCAGAAATTAGATTTTTTATTTCTCTCATTGGATATGCTTTATAGCAGAAAGTAAAAAATATTTCTTTTTTACATTTTTCGGTCTTTTTTCATTTATATAATAAGAAATATTCAGGCTTTTTTTTTCTTTTTTTATTTAAATAAAAATAGAAATAAAAAAACCCAGCGGTGGTAAAAAAAACACCAAAAGAAAGCTCTATTTGTGTGAAAAAAATTATATAAATTTAATTTGGGTAGTGTTGCATGACTGAGCAATTACTAGGTAAAATCACACAGCGCTAATTAGAAAAAATAGCCTGGTCATGAGGGGTTAAAACCTTCCAGAGCTCAAGTGGTTAAAGTCCTGTCTAAGAACTAATTTATCTTATTTTGGTAATAAGCATTCACTTTTTGGTGTAGGTGATTCATTTTTTTAGAATTTAAAGCAAATGCACCAGGATGATACATCTGCAGTAACCAATCTAAAAACATGCCCTTCTGTTTTTGATTTCCATTCAGGGCTAAGTCCTGTCAACCCGAAATCCCCTTTTCCAATAAAAGTATCCTTATGGGTCATTCTGTAATTGGACAGAACTAACAAGTAGGCAAGTCTTAGTTTTGATGTCAACAAAATTAAAATGTTATTAACAAAAGTTAAACAAGTATCCAGGGGGCACCCAGAAGAGGGATTTCTGGCTAGAAAAGGTAATGTTACATATCATGTCATGCCTTAGAAAAGAATTTGACATTAAATTGTTGCCCTTGTTTAATCCAGGAGCAAAGTATAATATCATAACAACAACTACAAAACAAACAACAGTTACTAATTTACTGTTACGTTTTACATTTTAAACTGTCTGATAAAAACTACTTGGTTGCAACTGAAAGCAGCTGCAATTTTCTTTTCAGTAGAGATTTCATAGTGGGGATATGCCATAACTATAGTACTTCAGCTAAATAGAACAAAGTCAATAGTTATTTTGTAATAGTTTTTAAAGTTTAATTATTGTAATTATTGTATCTCATACTTGTTGAGAACTGCGTAAATCACATTATTATAATTAGAAAAGAGGGCAAGTTTTGCTGTAAACCAAAAGGCATAAATCCAATTAATCAGATTAAAAAGATGTGTCTACCAGATTTTATATTCTGACCTTGAGGTTTATACATTTGGTGTGCTACTTACAACACATATTAAATATTCATTCAAAATAATTTTTTTTTAAATATTTCTCATTAAACATAAAATAACACTCTCTAAATGTCAAGTTTTAATATACAGTACTATATATAATTAGCTACAAATGAAATACAATTTAAGAAAGTGAAGATGTTTAGTTGTTCTAATTGTCTTCCTATTGTTTTTAAATAGTACAGTACATCGAAGTCTAAGTTGAATTTCAGCAACTTTTTTTTTTGTTTTGCGAGGGAAAGGGTTGAAGCATCTGTCCAGTCCTTATTGCAGGTTCCGTTCTTGTTGGAAAGGGGTCTCCTCATATCTTTTTGGTCTCATGACAGAAAAATGGTTACAGTAAGGTAATGCTCAACAAAAAATAGCTAGAGTTTAATTTTAGGTCTTTACTTAGGCCAGAACTAAGATTTCAAGATTGGGCCCCCATGTCATATTATTTCAAGAACACTAATACTTAATATTTTGAGATTATGTGATGTACAAGTTGCACCACCTGTTCAACAATACGGGGCACCTCAACCTATGGAAATCCATTGAAAAGAATAGATCTAATATTTGTATATGGGCAAATGCAGCATTCATTTAGTTTCCCTTTGAGATCAGTTCAAGATGTTTATCTGAGTTTCTTCACAGGTGCTTTTCCCCCGCATTTGACATCCTTCTAAATTGTATTTGACATCTTTCTAAGCTGCATCAAGCTGCTTTATCATTCCTATTAACTTGTATGAAAATGGAGAGACAAGTAGTTTTGATGTGAACAGAAGCCTGTTTATTCAAACTCTTGCTTTTTAGCTGTTTTCATAATCATCTTCTCTTTTACAACATGCAGGTTTGGTCCTTTATAAACAAGTATTATTAAGCAGCAGATTAATAAGAACATTCAACCAGTCAAAAAGCAATTTATTTTACACTTCTTTATTATTAACCCCTATGGCTGTAATTGTTTGCTTAAAACTTCTAGGAGAGGCAGCATTTGTTCAGTATTCTTTTTATAGACACCTGTAAGTTTGAAATGTAAGACTGAATAAATTACAATGTTATGGAGCATATGTATAAAACAGTAAATTGGACTTTCACCAAACTTTCACTGTTCATGAATCGATCACTGTCGTTTAAAACATAGGAAAAGTCCTGTCCCCCACATGTGCTGTCTCTTACCACTGTCTGTTTATGATTCCTGCAACCAGCTCCCAGTGATGTGGTGCCATATTATGCACATGCGCAGAGAGCTTTTGGTTATACTTTAATTTTTGAGTGAAGGTCTGCTTTAATAAAATGTGACTCTTTTCTCTTTATTCTTACTTTAGGCAGCTGTTCCTTTGATGAGCCATACCAGTCCTGTGGATATAGCCAATGGGAACGCAATGATCTAAACTGGGAACAAGTGAACACTTTGAGAAAGTCACACACAGATTCTTGGATGCCATCAGGTTTGTCAAACTGAAATGTTTGAATTAAACCATGAAATATTTAATTGGTGTAGGCAGGGTTGGCATTAGACCTAACATCCTATGATGGTCAACATTTCTCCCTTCTTTTTAGAGGGCGTTATGTTTTTTTTTTCTTTTTGAGAATGGGATTAATTTGTGGTAGTTTGTTTAATTTCATTTAGTGTTCTTTGTGTGTGTGTGTTGTGAATTTGATCATTATTTGTGTACTGTTGCGTTAAAAATGTTTTGGCAAACAACAAGATTAGGGTAGCAAGAATGAGCTGCTGTAATCCTTAGGAGCCATTTATAGCCCATTGCACCCTAAACAATTGCTTCAATTTGGCCTTTCCCAATGACTTCTATGCATTTTACTAAAATGCCAAAATTTTGATTTTTGGCCAGATTTTGAAGAAATTAAAGCTTTTATGGTTGCTCATCCCTAGTATGCCAATATGCCTCAGGCTGGCCATTATTTAATATAAAAAGGCCACTTCTGTTTAGCTTCGGGACACAGCTCAGTGTTAGTTATGGGAACAGTGATGGGGACACTGTCAACACTTCCATTCAGGGAACACAATGCAAAGGTACAATTGCTCCTTGGATAGCTTGATTTTTTTCTATATTTACTGTTTTATTTATATAGCTAACTTTAAATTTTCATTCCCAATTTTTTTATATTAGAAGAAATATTGTTCATAATTTTAGTTCCTCATAATTCCAAAATCATTATCATAAAGGATAGTATAAACCATGCTAAGCTATGGAAAAAGTCCCAACATATCCTTTGATCCTCTGAGATGTGTAGTTTCTAAAAGTTGGAGGGTAATTGGGTACCTACAGTCAGGTCCATAAATATTGGGACATCGACACAATTCTAACATTTTTGGCTCTATACACCACCACAATGGATTTGAAATGAAATGAACAAGATGTGCTTTAACTGCAGACTGTCAGCTTTAATTTGAGTGTATTTACATAAAAATCAGGTGAACGGTGTAGGAATTGCAACAGTTTGCATATGTGCCTCCCACTTATTAAGGGACCAAAAGTAATGGGACAGAATATTAATCATAAATCAAACTTTCACTTTTTAATACTTGGTTGCAAATCCTTTGCAGTCAATTACAGCCTGAAGTCTGTAACGCATAGACATCACCAGATGCTGGGTTTCATCCCTGGTGATGCTCTGCCAGGCCTCTCCTGCAACTGTCTTCAGTTCCTGCTTGTTCTTGGGGCATTTTCCCTTCAGTTTTGTCTTCAGCAAGTGAAATGCATGCTCAATCGGATTCAGGTCAGGTGATTGACTTAGCCATTGCATAACATTCCACTTCTTTCCCTTAAAAAACTCTTTGGTTGCTTTTGCAGTATGCTTTGGGTCATTCTCCATCTGCACTGTGAAGCAGCGTCCAATGAGTTGTGAAGCATTTGGCTGAATATGAGCAGATAATATTGCCCGAAACACTTCAGAATTCATCCTGCTGCTTTTGTCAGCAGTCACATCATCAATAAATTCAAGAGAACCAGTTCCATTGGCAGCCATACATGCCCACGCCATGACACTACCACCACCATGCTTCACTGATGAGGTGGTATGCTTAGGATCATGAGCAGTTCCTTTCCTTCTCCATACTCTTCTCTTCCCATCACTCTGGTACAAGTTGATATTGGTCTCATCTGTCCATAGGATTTTGTTCCAGAACTGTGAAGGCTTTTTTAGATGTCGTTTGGCAAACTCTAATATGGCCTTCCTGTTTTTGAGGCTCACCAATGGTTTACATCTTGTGGTGAACCCTCTGTATTCACTCTGGTGAAGTGTTCTCTTGATTGTTGACTTTGACACACATACACCTACCTCCTGGAGAGTGTTCTTGATCTGGCCAACTGTTGTGAAGGGTGTTTTTCTTCACCAGGGAAAGAATTCTTCAGTCATCCACCACAGTTGTTTTCCGTGGTCTTTCGGGTCTTTTGGTGTTGCTGAGCTCACCGGTGCGTTCCTTCTTTTTAAGAATGTTCCAAACAGTTGTTTTGGCCATGCCTAATGTTTTTGCTACCTCTCTGATGGGTTTGTTTTGTTTTTTCAGCCTAATGATAGCTTGCTTCACTGATAGTGACAGCTCTTTGGATCTCATCTTGAGAGTTGACAGCAACAGATTCCAAATGCAAATAGCACACTTGAAATTAACTCTGGACCTTTTATCTGCCCATTGTAATTGGGATAATGAGGGAATAACACACCTGGCCATGGAACAGCTGAGAAGCCAATTGTCCCATTACTTTTGGTCCCTTAATAAGTGGGAGGCACATATGCAAACTGTTGTAATTCCTACACCGTTCACCTGATTTGGATGTAAATACCCTCAAATTAAAGCTGACAGTCTGCAGTTAAAGCACATCTTGTTCGTTTCATTTCAAATCCATTGTGGTGGTGTATAGAGCCAAAAATGTTAGAATTGTGTCGATGTCCCAATATTTATGGACCTGACTGTATAGGTTTTTTACACTCGTTCTTCTACTATTGCTTTTCTATGACAGAAGGACACTTGACACTTGAAATCATTTCATGTAGATACTATAGGGTCCCTTTGGTTTCCTTCAATTTATCATGGTTTATTGGGTTATGTATTACTTAAAGAACTCCTTTGGATTATTAATAATCCCAAAATTATTTTTTTTCCTTAGCATTAGCTATATTCAGATTCTTGCACATGTTTGTTATCACAACTAGGACCATCTTTGGCTTACCAGTTTTAGTGGCATATCACTGATAACATGTTACAAATGGGAAGGGTAGTAGACGTTGGTGTGCTTGTGTAAAAATAAGAGTTTAGATGTACCAATGAGCTTTACCATTACAGAAAATGGTCCTACAGTGGGGATCGAACGTTTGGGCACCCCAGCTAAGAATTTGTATTAATGTGCATAAAGAAGCCAAGGAAAGATGGAAAAGTCTCCAAAATGCATCAAATTACAGATAAGACATTCTTATAATATGTCAACAAAAGTTAGATTTTATTTCCATCATTTACACTTTCAAAATAACAGAAAACAAAAAAATGGCGTCTGCAAAAGTTTGGGCACCCTGCAGAATTTATAGCATACACTGCCCCCTTTGCCAAGCTGAGACCTGCCAGTGTCATGGATTGTTCTCAATCATCATCTGGGAAGACCAGATGATGTCAATCTCAAAGGGTTTAAATGCCCAGACTCATCTGACCTTGCCCCAACAATCAGCACCATGGGTTCTTCTAAGCAGTTGTCTAGAAAACTGAAACTGAAAATAGTTGACGCTCACAAAGCTGGAGAAGGCTATAAGAAGATAGCAAAGCATTTTCAGATGTCAATATCCTCTGTTTGGAATGTAAATAAGAAATGGCAGTCATCAGGAACAGTGGAAGTTAAAGCAAGATCTGGAAGACCAAGAAAAATATAAGACAGAACAGCTCGCAGGATTGTGAGAAAAACAATTCAAAACCCACGTTTGACTGCACGATCCCTCCAGAAAGATCTGGAAGACACTGGAGTTGTGGTACACTATTCCACTATAAAGAGATACTTGTACAAATATGGTCTTCATGGAAGAGTCATCAAAAGAAAACCTCTTCTACGTCCTCACCACAAAAATCATCGTTTGAACTTTGCAAATGAACATATAGACAAGCCTGATGCATTTTGGAAACAAGTTCTGTGGACCGATGAGGTTAAAATTGCAATTTTTGGCCGGAATGAGCAAAGGTACGTTTGGAGAAGAAGGGGCACAGAATTTAATGAAAAGAACCTCTGTCCAACTGTTAAGCATGGGGTTGGATCAATCGTGCTTTGGGGTTGTGTTGCAGCCAGTGGCACAGGAAACATCTCACTAGTAGAAGGAAAAATGGATTCAATAAAATTTCAGCAAATTTTGGATGGTAACTTGATGCCATCTGTGAAAAAGCTGAAGTTAAAGAGAGGATGGCTTCTACAAATGGATAATGATCCTAAACACACCTCAAAATCCACGGGGGATTACATCAAGAGGCGTAAACTGAAGGTTTTGCCATGGCCTTCACAATCTCCTGACCTCAACATAATTGAAAATCTATGGATAGACCTTAAAAGAGCAGTGCATGACAGACAGCCCAGAATTCTCAAAGAACTGGAAGACTTTTGTAAGGAAGAATGGGCAAAGATACCTCAAACAAGAATTGAAAGACTCTTGGCTGGCTACAAGAAGCATTTACAAGCTGTGATACTTGCCAAAGGGGGCAGTACAAGATATTAACTCTGCAGGGTGCCCAAACTTTTGCAGACACCATTTTTTTGTTTTCTGTTATTTTGAAAGTGTAAATGATGGAAATAAAATCTAACTTTTGTTGACATATTATAAGAATGTCTAATCTGTAATTTGATGCCTTTTGGAGATTTTTCCATCTTTCCTTGGCTTCTTTATGCACAGTAATACAAATTTTTAGCTGGGGTGCCCAAACTTTCGATCCCCACTGTATATATTCAAACCCTCATTGCTGGATCATTGGTCACGTTAAAATACATCAGACCATAAAGTTAGAACTTTGATCTTCAATATTGAAAATATACTGTATAAAGCTGCAGAAAGCTATGAAGTAATTGATATAAAGTATTCTCATGAACATGTACACCTGGTAATTGCTACAGTGGATAAAAAAATGACACAGACTAACACATAGACATATACATATAATTCTGCGTTTTGAAAATGGAACATTTGAACATCTGTACATCCACTACGAATAAATATAAAAAGTCAAATAAAAAGTATACTTTTTTGTGGTCAGAAAATATATTTTATTAGAGATATGAGTAATGTATGTCAAATGATGATAGCTATGCAAAATAAATGTCATTGCACCCCCTTTGGCACAGGAAACTGTCACTTAAATACATGTCACTTAATCAGTCTAGCTTAGTTATCACAGAGCCTCCCAAATGAGAAAAGCATTATATGAAGAAGAGGAATAAGATCTGAACTCAATTTGTATGGCAAGGATTAGCACGTATAGCAGATAAGAAAGGTAAAGTAGAATATTTTAAAAAGACACACAAGCACTTTGCAGGTGTCACCATTTTGGTTTAGAGTTCAGATCAATCAGTCCATTCTTCCATATTCCGCCATATGTACTTTGGTATTGTGAAAAAACCCACATCAGCTTTGGAGCATGAGCTGAAATTTCTTATATTTTTAAGCATTCAGGTCATACCAGATCTTGGTGAAATGCACACACAGCTGTAGTTAGCTCCAACTACAAAGCTATCACTATGCATGTCTTTATGATACACGTTCATTGTTTATATGTGTTTGTGTGGTTAATTTTACATTGGTCTCTTAAGCCTGGTACATTGAAAAAAAAAAAAGATTGTCCTACTAACACATGAGATGTTAGTGCAACGTTCTCCCCTGCTGTGCCTTTGTGTGCCTTTGTCTTCTTACAGGGGACTGCCCTCCACCAGAACACAATGATGCTGGTCAGATGCTGATTTTCCAGCATGCCCGTTCCACAGACAGCTGTACACATGGGCCCAAAGTCGTCAGGTTCCTGCTGAACCAACCTATATTGGCCCATTTTCGGCCCGTGTGTACAAGGCTTTAGTGTACCAGTCTGCATTTTTGACCAGTAGAGAAGTGGGAATTGAACCAGACCACGTTATGTTTGAATTTTATCAAAGTTAAGATTTGCTTATAACCACAGCAGCCTGTATATCTGGGCCTACAGATCATTTTGGCATTCTTTTTTTTTAATTAACCACTGCTCATGCATTTCTTGGTATATTATGCTGTGGTAGCAGGTCTTTGGTATTATGTAATTTTAGCTACAGATGCTGGGGAAAGAGAGAAAGACCCTTTGTCCATGTTGACACTGGTAGGTCCTGTGCTGGGATTCTCTGTGCTAAATTGTAAGAGGCCACCCCAGAAATAATATAGTGCTTATATGCCTGATTTGGATCATCCATTATTTGGTGGCCACTGGGAGGAAGTTACAGGGGGTGAGAAAAAGGACAAAAGGTGACATTGAAAAATGTGGTCACTATTTGCATAATAGATTGCCCTGGGGAACAAGGAACCACATTATAAAAGGTTATACTACAGGTGCAACTTAAAAACAACTGCCCAGGAAAACTATGGCTTTCAAATTTCAAATAATTTCTAAGATTGGAAAGGCTATCATTTGTAGTATATAGAAAGTTTACATCTATAAAGTATAATATAAAGTTTATATTGCATACTTGTTACGGAAGTTACGCAGAGATGAAAATCATTTCATGTATACATTTTCTTTTCAAAGATATTTATTCATGCATTACATCTAAATGAGTAGCGGTGATTACAAACTGCTTGTCACAGAAAGGCAAAATCAGTTAATCTAGATGCAGGCCAGCATGCTGTGTTATATCGTTCTTTGCATAGCATGAAGCCACGGTGTTGCACCATGTCAATATATCATCTTGCAAACAGTTCCTTCTAGTCCTGGAGCCGGTATCTGACGCCCCAGTGTCTGTAACAGTGCTGTGTGACATTTGGCTTTATTTTGTAGCAGTCAATATTTCATCTCTGTACATAGATACTGATAATTATTTCAGTCCATCACACAAACCTTGTGCGCAAATCAATGCCTTTGCTAATGCATCTGACTGTATGAGCTATATCATTCCATGATGCCTTCACCAATAAAATACTCAGAAAGTTTCTCTATTGATCCATGTTTATTTACATTATATGGGAAAAATTAGATCAACATCAACCTCATCCCCGTGACATAAAACTAGAAAGTAAGACTTTGTAGGATTTAAGGTTTGGGAACTTTAATCTTCATTTACAGTTTTTTCATTATGTGTATTTTTTTTTCATGATACAAGGTAAAGTAGTTGTCTACTATTATCTAATAGTGGACCTCTTGTAGGTAACCTTCTGAAATTCAAGGGGGCTCAAGCACAACTGCCCCCTGGAATGGGGTAGTCTAGCTTTTCCTTACTTGTGAGAGTTATCAGAAGGTGAGGGATTTTTGAATAAGGGGTGGAATTGATTTAAAACACTGTAGCATGGTTGAGGGTCACTCTTGCCACATTATGTCAGACCTACCTTTGAGTTTGCCTCACTCCATGGCTGACAGCTTCAGATCCCTACACTGCTGCATCCCCAACTGCTGCCATCTTTTCTAACTTTTCTCCTGGGTCTAGCGTATTCTGTCTTAATCTTTTTTTTTCTTTAGATTTTTTTAAAATTAATGCTTTAGAAGTATAACACAATATACAAAGACATACATAATAAACAAGCAAAGAGCAAAGTTCTTTCCCTATATCATTCTGTACCATACAAGGCATAATAGGATACCAATGTTTCTCAATTAATTAGAGAGCCTGCAGACCAATTTAATCCAGGGGTCCAAAGTTAGTCTGAATGTTATCAGCTTGTGTTTCAGTAAGTACTGTATGTGAGGTGATAACGGGGAGCACAGAGTTTTTTAGACAGGTCCTCTATGCCATGGTAGAACGGTGAGGGCCTTTCCAAGTGAGCAGGATCAGTTTTTTAGAGTAAAAGTATAGAATATGTAACAAATATCTTATCATATTTAGAGAGAGGCACACCTTCTGACACCCTGAGAAGAAAGGTTGCAGGGTTAAAGACTTTATGAAGTCCTAAGACCATAAAAATTAAGTTGTTCATTTTTTTCCAAAAATGGTTCATTAACTGTTTCGCTGCCAGGTCCGTACTGACCTACAGCACTGGTTATAGCTGACCCGGTCCGTACACTATTAGGACCTGACTTTCCTCCTTCTGCTTTAAGCTCATGGTCACAACTCCTGTTTCTACCTTCCGCTGATCCGAAACTGCAGCACCATTCTTCTTACAACCCCCTCTTCCCCAGGAACCGATCCCACCCACCCACTCACAGCAACATTAATTTGGCTTTTCTGTAACTACCTTCCCTTTTCTGACTGTCCTTACCCAGCCTTAAGAGCTGCAGAGGAGCCAGAGAGAATAGACAAATATGCTTGCATCCCCCTCATCCCCCTGTAGTCCCCCCCCTCACTGATCCCCCTGGCAACCCTCCTCACAGTGCAACCATCCCGTAAACACATGTTTACCAGTCCTCTTCCTTTCTTGAAGGAATATAGTGAGTGATTGGCACAGATAGGTCCTATGTTCATTAATCCTTGGAGCATAGTAAACAGCATTTACTGTGCTACAGTTTATGAATAGATAGGGTCTGTGAGGGACCGCCGAGCAGCACCCCTAGCACTCCACTGGTCAGGCGTGCCCAGAGCGTGGAGTCTAAGCCCCAGGGTACTTGTTCACCAGAGCCCCTGATGGTGGGGATGGACTTGTAGTACCCCGGGACCAGGTCGCCACTACTGAGCACACCTGTGAGTGGTAGGGGTGTTCGCCAGGGGCTCCAACCAGAGAGAGCCAGACGTGAGGAGGTCGGGTGACCCCAATGGGATGGATGGATGGCTGAGCAAGTGCGAAGTCAGACAGGCCGAGTTGGTAACGTAGAGGACGGTAAGGTACAAGGGAGCGGGCAGAGAATCGTCGGGTCACACACCAGGTCAGCAACAGTAGGTCAAATCTAATGAGGGGCATCCAGGAAGAGAGGTCAGGCAAAGCAAGGGTCTGGGCAGGAGAAATCAGCAGGTCAAGAACAATTCGGGTCAAATAACTTACAAGGCACAGGTTCAGATACACAGGGAACAGGTAAGACCAGAAGGCACCGAAATGACAGCTCAGGGACATTTAAATATCCCGCCCTGCGCTGCCATTGGTGCCCAGCGGGCGGCCGCGGCTTCTACTGCGCATGCGCGAACTCGAACGCCGCGGCCGGCCCGGACCTAGTGCCCGTGTCCCTGCACAGGGCGGTGCAGTGTTCCTGCGCCGGGACCATCGAGGCGGGGATCGAGGGGATCCCTGACATTGCCCCCCCCTACAGGCAACCTCCGGATGCCCACCCGATCTATCCACCACGGGTGATCACAAAGAATCCTCCGGACAAGTCTGGGTGCATGGACATTATGGGCTGGTTCCCACGAATTGTCCTCAGGGCCGTAGCCCTTCCACTTGATGAGAAATTGGGTCTGGCCCCCCCTTCGTCGGCACTTCAGGATAGTCTCCACCTCAAATTCTTCTTCCTCTTCGACTGTTATGGCCTCCGGGGGCCTGGATTCCCGTTCCGGGAAGGCATCAGGGACTACCGGCTTCAGCAGGGACACGTGGAAAACAGGGTGGATCTTGAGTGTCTCAGGGAGAACAAGTTCATAGGCCACTTCATTGACCATCCGCTTAATGCAAAAAAGGCCTATAAATTTAGGTCCCAACTTTTTTGATGGGCAGAGCATCTTCAAGTTAGAAGTAGCCAGCCAAACCTTCTCTCCGGGCCGCAACACCAGATCCCCTCTTCGCTTCCTATTAAAAGCCCTCTTGTAATCTTCTTGGGCCTGACTGGTGGCTTCCTTTAGTTTTTTATTGTTTGAAGCGAAAAAGGTTAGTGCATCCTGTGTTGCTGGAATTGGGCATTCCGGGACTAAATCCGGGAGGAAGATAATTGGAGAAGAACGGGGACTGCCCTGTTGCTGAATGGCAAGCGTTGTTGTACGCAAATTCCGCCAAAGGGAGAAGTGGCACCCAGTCGTCCTGAGAGAATGATGTGTAGCATCGCAAGTATTGCTCTAGGGTCTGATTGGTCCTTTCGGTCTGACCATTGGTCTGAGGGTGAAATGCCGAGGACAGGGAAAGTTTGATATCCAGGGCCTTGCACAATGCCCTCCAAAATCTTGAGGTAAACTGCACCCCTCGGTCCGAGACGATGTCTTCGGGGACCCCATGCAGTCTAACAACCTCTTGAATAAAAGCTTGCGCCGTCTCGGCTGCTGATGGAGTCTTCCGTAAAGGAATGAAATGGGCCATCTTGGATAAACGGTCCACGACCACGAGAATTGCTGTGTGATCCAGTGAAGGTGGAAGCTCGACTATGAAGTCCATAGAGATCTTCTGCCAGGGCCGTTCAGGGATGGGCAATGGACGTAGCAGGCCCCACGCCTTATTTCTTGTAGGCTTGTTCCGCTGGCAGATGACACAGGAGCCCACGTAACTCTTAAAATCCTTGGCCATGTCCGGCCACCAGAAGGAACGTCGGAGAAGTTCCAAGGTCTTGACCGGGCCAAAATGTCCTGCCATCGGGTGGTCATGGCAATGTCCCAAGACTAGGGTTCGGGCTTCCTCCGGCACCACAATCCGGTCCTCCCTCCATAGGAGTTCCCCCTTGTTCAGGAGGGGCGCCCCATCGGAGGTAGACATGGCTGTGGACGCTCTCATTATCTCGGATCGAAGGTTCGTCTGGAGAGCCAAGAAGTTTCCTGCAGGCAGAATAGTGTCAGGTACTGGGATCTCCTTGGCGTCCTCGTACATGCGTGACAACGCGTCCGGCTTCGTGTTTTTTGATCCCGGCCTGTATGTGATGTGAAACTGGAACCTCGAGAAAAACAATGCCCATCTTGCTTGTCGTGGGCGCAAACGTTTGGCGGTCCTCAGATATTCCAGGTTCTTGTGGTCCGTGAATATCAGGATGGGGTGTGAGGCACCTTCCAGCAGGTACCTCCATTCTTCTAATGCGGTCTTGATAGCCAGTAGTTCTCGATCCCCAATGTCATAATTCTTCTCCGCAGGGGTAAGTTTCTGTGAGAAGAATGCTACTGGGTGAAGTAATTCCTTGGCACCCTTTCGCTGGGAAAGAATGGAGCCAACCGCGTTTTCTGACGCATCTACTTCTAAGATGTAGGGCAGGGAGGCGTCAGGATGACCCAGAATGGGCGCCGAGGTAAATAACTTCTTTAATGCTTCAAAAGCTTCCTGTGCCTCTGGCGTCCATCTGAATCGCGTCCCAAGCTTGGTTAACTGAGTGATGGGGGAGACCAGACCCGAGAAGTTCTTGATGAACTTCCGGTAGAAGTTTGCGAACCCGATAAAACGTTGGACGCTTTTCCTGTCCGTGGGTTCAGGCCAATCTAGGATCACAGAGACCTTCTGAGGGTCCATTGAGACCCCCGTGGTGGAGATAATCAGACCCAGAAATGTAACGCTAGCCTGTTCAAAGCAACATTTCTCTGATTGAGCCTACAACCCATGCTGCTGCAACCGCCCCAACACCTTTGTTACATGTACCCTGTGCTCCCCCAGGGAGGATGAGAAAATCAAGATGTCGTCTAAGTAGACGATGACAAAGATGTCCAGGAAGTCCCTAAAGATGTCGTTTACAAAGTGCTGGAAGGTGGCCGGCGCATTGCACAACCGAAAGGCATGACCAGGTATCGAAATGACCGAAACGGGTGCGGAAGGCCGTTTTCCACTCATCCCCCTCCCTTATGCGAACCAAGTTGTAGGCTCCCCTTAAGTCCAGCTTGGTAAATACTACTGCAGCCTTTAAACTCTGGAATAATTCTGGTACCAGTGGTAATGGGTAACGGTTCTTGATTGTGACCCTATTCAGTTCCCGATAGTCGATACATGGCCTCAAAGTCTTGTCTTTCTTTTCTACAAAAAAAATCCCTGCACCTGCTGGGGAAGTGGAGGGACGGATGAATCCCTTCCGGAGGCTGTCCTCAATATAATCCTTCAGGGCCCCTAATTCTAGCTCAGAAAGGGGAAGAATTCGCCCGAAGGGAATTTCAGAACCGGGTAACAGATCAATAGGACAGTCATATGGGCGGTGGGGGGGTACAGTATCTGCTCCCCGTTCACTGAACACATCAAGAAACTTATGATAGGCTGCAGGAATCACTTGTTTTAGGCTGGCATCCCCTTCAGAGCACAGGTGGACCTGGGGGACCTCCGGGCCCAAAGTTCGGCACAGTTCCCGACAGTATGGGGAAGGGAACGAGACAACCCCAGTCTCCCAGTCAATTTTGGGGTCATGGGCCCGCAACCATGGGAGCCCCAGAATGACTGGGAAAAGGGGTGATGCAATAGCGTCCAGGTGGAGGAGCTCCCGGTGCTGACCGGCAATGGAAGTCACAATGGAAGGGGTCTCCTGGTTAACCACCCCTGACTTTATCCGGGAACCATCAGCCAAAAAGATGTGAAACCCCTTCTCCTTTGGACGGAGAGGGATACCCTGCCGGTGAGCAAAATTGATATCCACAAAACAGCTGCATGCCCCCGAATCAACTATGGCCGTCACCTCCACGGTCCTTTCTGAAAGCTGAAGGGGGACAACTAAGTATTGGGACGGATTCATATTGCCAATAGATAAGGAAGATGAGGTGAACTTACTCAGTTTCTGCGGGCAGGAACGTACCATGTGACCAGCTTCACCGCAAAAGAGACACAGGTTCTGGGAGCGTCTGCGCTGGCGTTCCTCTGGCGGTAGTTTAGGCCGTGCCAGGCCTAGCTGCATGGGTTCGGGAGCATCTTCAGACGGCAGGTTCTGGAAGTTTGGCCTAGTATTTTGACTGGCTCCTTGGAATGACCCCCAGGTATTTCCGCGACCCTGACCAGACCTCTCCAATCTGCGCTCCCGTAGCCTACGGTCAATTTTAATGGTGAGTGCAATCAAGTCCTCTAATGTCTCAGGCACCTCCACCCGGGCAAGCTCGTCTTTCAGAGCCTCAGATAGGCCCATACGGAACTGGTGCAAAAGCGCAAACTCGTTCCAGTGAGTGTCTCCCATCCAACGCCTAAAGTCAGAGGCGTATTCCTCAGCCGCTCGCCGACCTTGTCGGAGTGCGTATAATGTGGCCTCGGCCGAGGCCGCCCGTTGTGGATCATCGTATAAGATGGCCATAGCATTAAAAAAGTTTCACTTTCACCGATTCTGTCAAAAAAGTCTGTGGTTGTAGTTCAAAATAGAGCAGACAGGAGTCACGGAATGACCGGAAGCGTGTTCGATCCCCGTGGAAGAGCTCGGGTAAGGGTACTCGGGGTTCCGCCATAGGGAGTGATGCGGAAGGCCCAGGAGCCGGCTCGTGGGCTGCTGCGACCGGGGGTGCAGGAGCTGGGGCCTGTGAAACAGGAACAGATATGGTGCAGGCCTGAAACCGATTCTCAATCTGCAAATATCTGTCCTGCAAAGTGTTTACTGCTTGCGTCAGGGTAGCCAGGTGCCTGCAAACCTCCTCCATTGGGTAGGGTCCTCTTCGAGGCTCAGTCATGGCCTTCTGGTACTGTGAGGGACTGCCGAGCGGCACCCCTAGCACTCCACTGGTCAGGCGTGCCCAGAGCGCGGAGTCTAAGCCCCAGGGTACTTGTTCACCAGAGCCCCTGATGGTGGGGATGGACTTGTAGTACCCCGGGACCAGGTCGCCACTACTGAGCACACCTGTCAGTGGTAGGGGTGTTCGCCAGGGGCTCCAACCAGGGAGAGCCAGACGTGAGGAGGTTGGGTGACCCCGATGGGATGGATGGATGGATGGCTGAGCAAGTGCGAAGTCAGACAGGCCGAGTTGGTAACGTAGAGGATGGTAAGGTACAAGGGAGCGGGCAGAGAATCGTCGGGTCACACACCAGGTCAGCAACAGTAGGTCAAATCTAATGAGGGGCATCCAGGAAGAGAGGTCAGGCAAAGCAAGGGTCTGGGCAGGAGAAATCAGCAGGTCAAGAACAATCCGGGTCAAATAACTTACAAGGCACAGGTTCAGATACACAGGGAACAGGTAAGACCAGAAGGCACCGAAATGACAGCTCAGGGACATTTAAATATCCCGCCCTGCGCTGCCATTGGTGCCCAGCGGGTGGCCGCGGCTTCTACTGCGCATGCGCGAACTCGAACGCCGCGGCCGGCCCGGACCTAGTGCCCGTGTCCCTGCACAGGGCGGTGCAGTGCACCTGCGCCGGGACCATCGCGGCGGGGATCGAGGGGATCCCTGACAGGGTCTGTATGCAGAGACTTCTATTCATTTATATGCAGTGCAATTGAAGCTGCAGAGAAAGGGACTGAGGACCATGCAGTCCCTTTTTCTGTCTCAAAAAAGAGAAAGTGCTTCCCCCTCCAAAGAAAAATATAAAATGCTAACAATAAAATTGTAAACAAATTTAAATAAAATAAAAATAAAAAAACATAGTAAGGCCTTATTCACATGGGGCATACTACAGGGTATGCCCCTGCAAGGCTGTGTTTACCCACACAGGGATGTTCAGGTGTTCCATGCATCCCTGTGCAGACAGTCTCATTGATGTCAGTTGGGCTATAGCAACTGCACGGGCACAGTCACTGCTCCCAATTTGACATCCATGTGGGTGCATGCCCGTGAGGTCACACTGCCTGCGTTCAGGGTCATTCACCCACACCCACATCAACACAGATGTCAAATTGAAAGCAGCAGCTGTGCCCACACAATTGCTGCATCCCAATTGACATGAATAGGACTGCCTGGAACACCTGTGCATCCCTGTGCAGGTAAAAATGGCCCTCTATGGACATACACTGTAGTATGCCCCATGTGAATGAGGCTTTAGTAGGAATTTAGCAGGAATTGTGTTATGTTGTGTTTGTGTCTGCTAAGAAATGATTTTAGTGTATTTTTTGTGAAAATAGCGATTTGATAAACATTTGCACAACTATTGTGTGGCGTAAAAAAATCAGTAGCACTTTTTTTTTCTACAGGTCATGTACTTTCAGAAAATGTATGACTTGGGGGGTCTTTTATAAACTCTGAAAGCAATAAGTGAAAAATGATAACCTTAGATTTTTGCGTAAATTGTTTTTATTTACAGTATTGTGCACCATCAGTTTTCACCATTTCACAAAAAGGCACAATTTAAAATGTACAAATATTTGTTATTTATTAACTCAGTACAGTTTTAGCTTTTATATTTAGTAGGAATTAAGCAGGAATATTTTAAGTTTTGCTGTGTTTGTGTCCGCAGATAATGATTTTAGTGTATTTCCAGTGAAATTATTGTTTTGACAAACATTTGCGCAAATATCACGGGGCCTAAAAAAATCAGTAGCACCTTTTTTTTATTATACAGGTCTAAGGCCTTCAGAATATGTATGGTTTGGGAGGTTTTGCCACCAGAGTTTAAATGTGGAGCGCAGGGCCTGGCAGTGAAAGGGTTAAAGGACAAGACCATAAGGTGTGATATTAGTCTGCTGAGACCTCACATCCCTGAAAACATAGGGAAATGGATCATAAACCTGATTTATAAAGCATAAATGGAGTATAATGGATTTGATGAAAAAGCTTTAATTGTATAACTATACAGAATCTCTGGAGGATATCACTGTCTTTCTGCAGGTATCCTCAATCTCCTCCCAGGCACCACCCGATAACTGTGGCAGCAGTGTCATACATCTGTCATTAACTTTCTGGTAGAGTTACATTTATTACTAAACCCAGCTGCATTCTCTGTATCTTTCAGATGTGAGATGAGTGTGTACAACGCAATGCACATATGCCACAAGCAGTGTACACAAGATATAAAGTTGCAGCGAGAAAGGAAAAGAAGAGACATAAAGAGTTTAGTTCCACTCTAAGGCATAACTTTACATTCTGATTCAACATTGTAAAAGGATTACCTTTCAATGTCAGTCTGCAGAAGTTGCAATTTTCTTTTTTTTTCAAAAAACATTTTTTACTGAGGATAAACATCAAATACAGATATAGTGTTACAGCCTTCAAGTAGGGTATTAACAAAAAGGAATACAACAAAACAAAATATAAGCTCCTGAAAATCTTCATATATGATATTTTGGTATCTGGTCCACTTACGTCACATATATAAGATTGGGTGAAAGTTAGCAGCAAAATATTAACAAAAGAAAATTAAAAAAAAAGAACAAACCATTTGACATACAGTTACTACCAGGACAATATAGTCATGTACATGAGGGCTCAATTTTAGCATGTGGTGGTTTGGAACATCTTATAGGCATGCGTATAGGATGACCTAGAAGGGCTGTCAGCCTCTCGGTCCCGGGATGAGAGAAGTCTATGCTTTGTCATCAGCAGAGGGATCTACTGCGACCAGGCGTTGAAGTTACTATCTGCACTTAGGCCAATGTCATCCTCCAATAGGTGTGCTAGTCCGGTAGTCGAGTGACCCAACAGAAAAAAAAGAAGCAAAAAATGGGGGGGAAAGGGGGAGTAGGGGATTAGAAGAGAGAAAGGCAAAAAGATAAAAAAGGGAAAGCAAAAGCACAGCAAGGAGAAGAAACATTCCCTCAGAGGTTTGTAGGCGGAAGAGAGATAGGGAGCAAAGGGATCTCATTTGGATCGGTCTTTCCCTTGCCCTACCGCTGTTTGCAATTTCCTAAATTGTGAAAAAGTTCAAGTGTCACTTCCTTGGTTTATGCCAGCCTGGAGTTGTTATGTACATATTTAGTATACAGGGTGCCCCCAAGAAATCTTATTTCCTATGTATGTAATTGGATCACTGTTTTTGCAAGAATATATATTGATTTTACAGATACAGATTTTGACCATAGGAATAAGAGTCAGATTTATATTGAGATAGGTTCCAAAGCTTGTCTACATCTAGTGATATGCTGAAGCTTTTCACTTTACAGCAATGAAATTGTACCAAGTGATGATAATAAAAGCAAATCCTCCCATTCAGAATTCACATTTAGTAGAGAACCAGATTTGTCTAGAACTTGATATGGTCTAGGCGTATTTTGTGAATTGACTAGTCTGTCTACATTTCCCCTGCAATTTTGCTGGCTTTTATGAAGATATCGCTTCTTTTAACTCTGTCAAAACTAATACATTTTAACACAAAAGTAGATATACTGTACCTCTATGGCAGTTAGGAACGTAGGCTAAAAGAGGACACATTAAAAATAAATTATCATAAAGACTTCACTTTTTCAAACAGCGAGTTGGCCAGATTTGAATAAGCACATTCACACTTTATGTGTTTTTAAATATTTTGTTTTTAACTAAGCATGACATGACCAAAGTTTATACAATTTATAAAATACGTGTTACATTATTGAAAAAAACACACTGGGAAATAAAACACTGCTTAAAGGGCAAATAAATGTTATGTTTCTTTTCAAGAAGGTTAATTGCCTTATTAGTTCCTGACTCACAGGAACCGTCATGGACACCTTACTGACAGTCAGAGTCAGTGGTTTGAACACGTGTCAGGTTATATTACTTTCTAATTTTGGTTAAATAATAGTGACGTATTTAGGACTGTCATTCATAGTACCTTACCTGTTACAATAATAATAAAACGTAGGGTGCTAACTTGACAAAATCCTGATGAAGCATAAGCACAAAATTATTCACAAATAAGCAGATTAGATGTTTCATCTGTCACTAAATAGAATACGTTTGTAGAAGCAAATAATTCCCTCATGACTATTATCTGTTCAGATCTCTTTTGGTCAGGACAGAAAATCTAATCATACACTGGAAAAATCTGTCTGTGTATGTGACTAGTATATGATTATTTATACACTTGTATGACCATCTTATAAGTATATATCTTATACTTAAAGTATATATAAACCCTCACCTTGTAAAACAACCCATTCAGTTTACAATAGAAATGAAAGACAAAATGTATATATACATATATAAAAAAATATATATTTTTTTAAGTGATCACGTAATCTCTGTCCTCAGCTACATAAGGAGCTGGAGAGGTGGGGGTGGAGAAACAGCAGGTCACTGATCTACCCAGTCTGACCAAGTCTCACAGGCAGACTGTTCTTTTAGCACAAAAAGAAAACTGACCACAATAGGATGAATGTGCTCTCATGCCTAGCATTGTCAGTTTGAAATAGGAATGTGGGCAGGAGTGGCAAGAACACCAGGAATTTCACACATAGGAATAAATACAAAGAGAACAGGATACATTTAACACAAGTACATGGTGCAATAGACACATTATCAGGAATACAAAATGCTGGGGTAACATATTTTTTTAGGCAAAACAGTCTAAATGTGACAAAATAATAAGACATTAGTCACAGAGCATGTAAAAAAGATAAAAAAAAAGAAAAGCATTCAGTTATGTTATTATTAAATACAATTAATGAGTATCTTGGGACTATTCCTCATTATGCTACTTGCCAGAGAAACTAACCTCTACAATTTTATACCTTCTTATGTTCCTACTTGGAAAAAACTGAAACAATACTGCAATTACAGCAGTTATTGCATGAAAAGGTGTAAGAAAATAGTTTTGCATATTTGATCGTTTTGCTGTGTATAGGTCTTTGCTTCTCTATAATCTTGGAAAATCAGCACCTGGGTTTATAGACCAAGAATATGTGATTGCATCCCAAGGTTGTGATTGACACAGCTCCTGCCTCTTTGAGATAATAGCGGTAGCTTGTTTGCGTTCACTTATATTGGCTTGTCAAATCATTGTCAGATTAATGAGCTGAGACCCCTGCATGATATTGTTTGTCTGATCCTCAGAAGACATTGAAAAATAACAGATTGTCTCTACTTAAATGTTACTGTTTCTACTAGTTTTCTATAACAACATATTGTTTTAACTTAAGAAACTTTTTCTTTTTTTATGCACTTAATTTATTAGTAGAGATTGTTTTATAATATCAAGCACATCATCCCATTCACATGGGATACATTACTGCGGGCTCTGTGCAGGTCCGTGTTTTCCCGACACAGGTATGCACAGGTGTAGCATTCATGCCAGTGCTTGCCTTCCTTAAATCTCTATTGGGACATGTAGCTACATGAACACAACCGCTGTGTTCTACTATGACATGTAGGTGGGTGTGGGTCTCCAAACTCACCCTGTATGCGTTAAGGGACCCGCATCCACACTCCCCTGGATGTCATATTAGGACACAGTGGCTGTGTCCTTGCCATTATATGTCCCAATAGAAATGAATGGAACTCTACCACAGGGATGCACACAACATCTGTGCATCTCTGTGATGAGAAAACATGGGCCTGCACATCGCCCGCAGTATAGCATCCCATGTTTTTATGCTAACCTTTCTGTTAGTATAACATGCACGGAATCTTTGAAAACAAGCCATGATTTAATTCCCTAATACAATTCTTCTAGTGCTTAATATGACAATCCAGTGGAATTTTCAACAGTTAAATTAGAACTATAAAATGGGTTTCTGGCCCTCAACAGTAAACGCACCAGCTATTCAGGACACTACCATCCATTGTAAAAACACTGCAGAGGGTAGACACAAAAAACCTCAAAAGAGTTTCTTGTTTTTGAGTTTTATCACATGATTTTTGTGTTGCCTGGCTGGGGCAATGTCATGAAAGAAGCATTCAACTAATGCCATAATAGTAAATTCAGAACTCTTAGTTATTAATTTTCTAAAGGCAAATAGGTTGTTCACTTTGCAAGGAAAGTTGCACTGTGCAAGGGAATTTTCCCAGAGCTTGTCAAATGTGGTGAAATGTAACTTTGCAAAGAATACCCATTCACTTTCAAGCAATATATATAAAAAAAACATTTTTGCTTGAACATTATTGATGGTTGGAAGTCAGCAGAGCTTCAACTCATTTGCTAAGCTCTGGGGAGAATTCTCTTGAAATTATCAACTTTCTCTACAAAGTGAAAAGTCTATTTGTCTTTAATAAGTCAACTCAGTAGTTTGCCTAATTGTCATATGTCAGTGACTCGGGAAGCCAGCAGAAAATTAGACACTCAGCCAACTACAATGCTTTTAAAATGTGAAGAAAACCTGTAACAAAACTTGACATTTCAAACAGACCATATGATTAAACTACACAAGATAAGTTTGCATTGCAGTGTTTGCAGTGAAAACCACAAGTCAACAATCACATACATCTACAGACAGTTGAAGTTATATGTGCTTCTTGACTTCTCTTGAAAAATTTGAGATGTAAATACTCACTGACCCATTAAGGGGCTGAAATGACAGAGGGTTATGGAAGGAGAGAAAAGCCAAAATTATGGTAACCATCTACAAAAGGAAAAAAAACAAGATACATATGGCATGCTATTTACAATGTGCATCATACTCGATTACAGATTCATTAATGTGATAGTAAATTGTTCTACTAATACCTATTACCCTGTAAAGACAAATCATAAAAAAATGTAAATCAAATAAAGTAAACAAAAATACATAATGTCAGTATACAACACAACATTCACTTGTAGCCTTTCCTCGTTTCTAGACAAGATAAATAAGTTTTAAAAGGCTGACAGGTTCGCTTATGGCTCTGTCCATTTGAATACATAGCCTAAAATGATAGCTTTAAAGAAATTCAATTATGGAAGTGTTTGGTGTAATGTATAGTGAATTTCTAAAATCCTTAGTAATACCTGAATCTGTCATTCCTATCCTTCAGTCACTATAAGCTCCTAGTATTATGGATAATGTCAAACAGCATAGAGGCAAAACAGACTAGAGCAGGGCTTAAAGGATAATTGAACCTTTCATGGAGAGCTTTCAACCCATTCCTCCAGCCTCACCATCCAATAATTAATTAGAAACAAGTACTGTAAAAGCAGCCGTACCATTGCTTGACCCCTACCACCTTTTTCCATCCAGCAATGCCTTCTCTGTAAATGTCATGTCACTGTCATGTTTACTGTATGTTACTGAAACAGGCTTTGTAAGGCATTGTCTCTACTGTATATGGTGAATCTCCATATGACTATTTTTGAGTTGCTGTGATGAGGGTTTAGGAAGAAGAAACGGTATGATGGTCTTGACATGTCTTCTTTAACAGGGAGAAACCCCAAGTGAGTAATAAAAAACAAGTAATCCTTAAGAGAAAAGGCTGCACTATTGTAACTGAAGATTGTGGATTTTGAGTATTACAAATACCCTTTGGTGACTGTTTCTCTTTAAATAGCCTTGTGTTTTTTAGGGGGGTTTTTTTGTTACTAATTACTTTTTTTTCTCATACCATTTTGCATTTTACTAGGACAGGTGCATTCATAAATACATCATTATAATACCTGCATTACCATAATTTCATTTATTTAAAGTATATTGAGATGTCAAAGGGAATATCATTTTGAAAGAATGATTAATTGCCCATTATTAGATAGCTAATTGGATGGGGCTTGTTTTTATTGGCATCTTCAGATGATTAAGCAAGCAGCTATGTTGAGAGGAAAGGCAGCAATCACTCCAGGCATCCAGAAAGCCTTACTTCATCTCATGCAGCGTGCCAAGCATGTTAGGGAGTCTCTCTAAACACTATGTACTCCCTTAATGGATACTTAGGTGCAGTATGTGGTCCTTTTATGTTACCTTCCAAGTCATAAAAGTCTGTAGCATTAAAGTTTTTTATTCTTTTCTTTCACCAACTAAAATGTTAAAATGCTTTTACTGTTGCACTTTATTCTTCACATAAATATTTGGTCAGGCTGTACTAAGACTTTGTTTTAGTACCACAATAAATTTATCTTAACACTGCAACTGAGCTAATATTATTATTAGAGGTTTAGATAATACAATAGTAGCTAGACTGTGGTCCAACTTGCATGCAAATAACAACCTTATAATTGTACACCCCTTTTGTACTTCGTCATGATATGCAGTAATTGGTTTCATCCAGTGAGGTTTTAAAACATCCCAGAGTTTAGGTGAATTTTCTAACATTTCATATGATGAGAATTTAAAGTTCGAACATAGTGAAGTGCCTGTAAAAATGTCCATATCATTTTGTATGTAATTCTTTATGATGCTTTGGTGTTATACAAAACATGTACAAACTGACAAACATGGCAGTGCTTCAGATCCAATTTACTATTCAGCATGTTGTAATGCTTCTTTTAATACAGCAAAACAAGCTACTGAAACCTGTAGACATCCTTTTAAAAATCTTCTTTCTTACCATACTAGTATAGATTTGGTCCTATATACTCCGGTGACACCACTGACTGTGAAAGAACCATTTATGCAGTTTAGGATTGAACCACTTTTTGCCCAATTTCATTGTGTGGCAGTGTGTCTTTTTTAGAGACCTAAGATTAAAAACTTTCCTCCCAATGCTAGAGTCACCATTTATGGATTTGTACCTTACAATCATATCCCTTCTAAAACGTCTCTTCTCCAGGGAGAATGAAATAGGAAGCAAGGAAATATCTCAGTAGGAAACAAGGATTTAAGAACTTCACAAGGGTTGGAGCTCCTCCCTACTCTATCTAAAACTAAAAAAACAAATTAAACAGAAATGCTTTTCATTGATTATAATAAATATTACATTGTTAAGCTGTATGTAAAGGGCAACATTTTTTCATTTGAGTTCATTTTAGTTTTGGAAGGGTTAGGCATTTTGTTTAGTTTTTACTTCTGTCTGCTTTCATGGTGGGGGAGTTCACCTCTCTATTTGTCCAGATGACCATGGCCACTGACACAGAAAGTGATGGGAAATCAAAATATACTGAGGTGTCATAGAACAAGATGAGGAAAAAACTACCCACGTTTAATGCTAGCTACACCAACATGTCTGACTTAAAAAACCTTAAAAGACAAAGATGTCTTCTACAAAGGAAAAACAATTCCTCCTGACTCCAAATATGGCAGTCTGTGGTTGTCACGCTCGATTCTCCTATCATACATACAAGTACCTTGGCCCACATAGTTTGAAATGCTATGGTTGCAGCTCCAGCTCCCCCTTGATCCCTAACAATCTTTAACTATTGATTTGTGTACAAAACTTGCTTTAAGTTCTTTCAAGATTCAACCCAATCCAAGGGTCTCGGCAAGTGCTGAACTCCTACCATGGGCTGCAGTGACCTACCACATTGGTGTTGTCTGTCATGGCCCCTATGTAAAGGGCATGCATTGGCAACATCTGTCTAGCATCTCTCTGCCAGGGCCCCTATAGCAGTGTCTTCCTTTGGAGCCGCTATGCAAAAGGGTTTCAGCTAGCAACACCCGACTAGTAGCTCTATGCCAGTGTCATATTGTGGAGGCCCTTATGCAAGGGATCTCAGCAGGTGTTGAGCATCTATCATCTGCTGCAACAGGCCACCATGTGCGTGTTGTCTCCCATGGCCCCCTATGCAAAGGGTCTTGGCCAGCAATGCCCACCTATCTCTACTCTTCCAGAGCCCCCACACCAGTGTCTTCTTCTGGGGATTTCTATGCAAAGGGTCTCAGTCAGCACCACCATTCTAGCACTTCTCTGCTAGGGCCCCTAGTGTCCTTTTCCAGGGGATCAGCCAAAGTCTCAGCCAGCAAACTCAACCTAGCACTTCTCTGACAGGGCCTCTGTGCCAATAACACTGGTAACTTCTTTCTGAAGTGCCCTATGCAAAGGGTCTCAGCCAGAAACACAGGTTAACTCCTCTCTGCCAAGTCTCTCATTACTGTGTCCTCTTCTAAGGTCCCTCCTATGCAGCCCACCTAGCATCGGGGCCCCCACGTAGGCATTTAAATACTTGATGCTGCACTTGGCTGAAAGAAAATAACATAAAAAAGATGAATATCTTCCTGGGGGACTCCATGCATTGGGACGCCTATACCCCTATGAATTAAGATGTACTGTGAATATTGCTGCTAAGGAAATCAAGATTGGAATTGGGAGCATAAATTTGAATAACTTAATTTTTTACCTGGTGGGGTTTTTTTTACAACTTTAAGGAAAACACATATCAAAACTGAAAATTAAACCTTGAAATTTAAATAGAGAATGCAACCTACCTGTTTAACATTTCAGCTTTTCACCCAAACATTGCTGTAGACTATCATATCAATATCATATCATTAATCATATGCAGTTTTTCACTTCAGTCCCTTTCGTCAGTAATCTGTTGGTTGGGGATTCTCTTTTATGTTTCAAGAGAGCTGTTTCGTAGTGGGATGTGCATATCAGATGTATTAACAAATAGTGAAGCTATTTCAATTCCTCAAAATATAGCCATGCAGATTTGTCCAGTCTGTAGAGAATTATGAAACCATCAGAGAAATATTAATTTGAAATAACAAAATGCATTTTTTTTTACTTGTGAATTATTTTCCACATCATCACTTTTCTCAAACGCTCTCAATATACAGTATATCTTGCAGAGACAGCAAGCCAGATCAGTCAAAGTGTTAACATTTTTTATTTCAGAACTTGGACAGCACAGATACAGGACACGGAAGTTGCTCTTTAACCCCAGTTAAAACTGCACTCTAGTTTTAGATGGAATCTGGGTTTTATCTTTGTTATTGCACATCTAGCAGCTTGAATACTATTTTATAATGGTTACAATGCCCAATTACTTTTACTGCTAAAATTTATATAAAGCCCCAATGTTTTCATTATGGATATAATAAAGAATGGTTAAAACCCAATTTAGGGGAGTTTTTTTGTCATTTGTACCCTATTCAAATTATTTCCTTTTGATTTCTGTCCTTTAGACCAAATAAGAAGTGAATAAAAATCACATCAAAAAGAGATGTACTCTTTAAGTTGATGTCACTAATGCTGTTGTTTTCCACTCTATTCCTGCTATTTCCTTCACTTTCAGTGTCAGTGGTGATGGCCTCTAGGATTAAGGATGAGGTTTGCCACTGCCATTGGATTCACCAAGTTCACAAATCTCAAACTTTCTGCCAGAACAAGCTACAACACAGTGCATAACCCATACCCTAGGTCAACAGAGTCATAAGAGCCAATAATTTGAAGGAATGAATATACCAACCTCCTTTCTGTAAATGAGTGGACTCACAGCAGCTGTTTTGTCATTGTGCATTGAAGCTGTTGGGGAGAGCTGACAATTCTGTGTAGGGAGAGATACTGTTTTGTCTTTGTTTATTTATTAATTCTTAACATTGGCATTTGTACATATTTCCTATGGCAGTGCCCAGCTTCCCATGCCTTTTGTTTGACAACAGCTTCCCTATAAATGACAGAATAGCATAGACATCAGTGGGGTTCCCCACAAAGTTAAACCCAAACTCAAACTAAACCCAGACAGATTTACTCATTTCTATCCAGAATGAATAGAACAGGTGAATCTCCCTAGCAAGGACAAAACAGTTTAAACCTAACCCCTCCCAACTAAAAAAAAAAAAAAAAAATTGGTTTGGCTTTAGATACCCTTTAACAACTACGTATTTCAGTTCCTAAAAAGTATGAACTATAACGAATGATATTTATATTAATGATCCATCTGTCAGTCATTGTCATCTCACGTACATGGTAGATTATTGCTTACATTTTATTACATCATAAAACTGCAGATGAGAGAGAGTTATTCTATGACCACCCATTAAATTAGAAGAAAATATCTGTTCATTACTGAATGACATGACAATATGGGAAGTCATGCATATATTGTATCTATTAGCAGCACCTAAGGAACCCATGTATCCATTTGAGGATTCAAAATTGTTACTGCTATGTGTTAAGGTGTTTATCTGATCACATTAATTATATGGAATGACTCTTGCTTCACACTAGTTGCGTTTTGCGGGATATAGCATGGCAGTCCATCTATTTGAATGGGCTGCTGTGCCTCACAAAACACAAGGAAAAGTTCCCGGCATCTCTCCAGAAATTGCAGCCCATAGTGGGAACCATGCTACAGTGCAGTTCCCAGTGCAGGTTTGATTTCTAGTGTGGGTGGGGTGCCATTAAGATTAATATCATTCACCCACGTGTCCCGAGTTTTGCATGCATGTTTTCAAGGACAGTGCATGGTTATAAAGCTATAGGTGACCTCCTACCCCCATTAGAGTACTTATTTTTTTAAAGGAATAGCCTTACTTTGTTCAAGAGTATTTGGTATGGTCTGGTGATGTCACAAGTCCTTTTTATCATCTTCTCCCTCCTGTGGTGGGCAGATCCTAAAGTTGCTGCAGAGAGCAATGCCATGTATTGACACTTTCTACAGCATTGCCCTGTAAATCCAAGGAGGTGGGTGGAACCATGATTTCCTGGGCTCACAGATAGTGGGTTAAAATATGCTGGAGGTCACTTACGCAGAAGAGGACTAGCACTGGATCAGTGAGCAGAAGAGACTGTGGGGAAAGTGTATATAGCAGCCAGAGCTGATTTATTTATGTTACCCTCTTAAGCCCTGGAAGATTTTACCCCCTTCATTGACCAGGCCATTTGTTTGCTATTTAGCACTGCACTACTTTAACTGACAATTATGCGGTCATGCAACGCTGTACCCAAATGAAATTTATAATTTAGAGCATTATTTTGGTGGTATTTGATCATCACTCAGTTTTTTATTTTTTATTATAAAAGCAAACAAAAAAAAACAATATGTTTGATTTGCTGTTATAAAACATCCAATACAAACCATTTCAAAAATCAAATTTCTTCATAAATTTAGGCCAAAATGTATTCTGCTACATGTCTGTGGTTAAAAAAAACTACCAGCATGCCCTCGACGATGT